>NC_052349.1:94891567-94946857 GCF_009727055.1 Benincasa hispida | reverse complement strand
GTAGTATAAAAAACCACTCTCGAACCAGCTTCAAACACTCGAATCGGCCCAAAAAATCAAAAATTAGGTTGAACCGGTCAAACCGGCTCAACTGGCGGAGAAACCGGTCGGGTCTCAAAACGGGCCAGAGCGCTCGTGGACAGCTGGCGCGTGCGGGTTGGAAGCGGAGCGGGCGGCGAGAACCGGGTCGGCGGGTCTGAACGCTTCTCTCGGGTCTGGGAGGAAAAACGGGTCTGTGAGCCTTTTTTTCCTTCATTTTGAAGCTGTCCTCTTTCCCGAAACCGAGCAATTACATCCTAATTTCAACTCTAATGAATTTAGAAAATTTACAGACCCTTTTTCACACATTAATGCTCATAAACATGTGAGAAATTACAAATTAATACTACAAAATAAATTTAATTTAATTACCAAAACCTAAAAACCATTTTAGTTTACAATCACAAATTTATCAAATAAATTGATACCCACCACATGCAATTGAGCAAAATTATAACATGCTCTGATTCCACATGAAGGAAAAGTCGGCATGCGCAGCAGAATTGAGAATCAATTTTACCCTAATTGCCCAAAATAAACATGCAATCCTAAAAGAATTAATTAGGGTTATTTTGAAATAATACCTTTAAAGCTCCCGAAACTCGTCTATCTCCACTTGAACACGAACAGACCACCACTAGAGCTGACCTACTATTCTCTGGACTCAGAACCGGGTTGTGGGACCCGATGGATGAAGAACCCGAGAGAGAAAAATGATGGAAATAGAAGAAGGGATTTTTTTATTGGGTTTGGGTTTTTCTTTTTGGCCAAATTTTAGAAAACTATTTTGGTAAAAATTCAAAGGTTTTTAATCTAAAAACATAAGCCCATATTTATAGAAAAGGGCCAGGCAAAATTGCATGAAATAACTTCATAAAATCCCAACTCCTAGAATCCACTATCTTAGTGGGCTCAGTATCTCCACTATAAGCCAACACCTAGCCCACTATTTTGTTAGTGGAATTATCCAACAAAAGTTTGGATTTTCCCACTAATTTTAGTCAAAGGGCAAAATAGTCATTTGGTCAAAGTCAAACTTTGACCAAAAAGTCAGCATTTTGACTTTTTATTATTTTTTCTGTGTTGACTAATTTTGACCTCCAAAGCATGAATCCGTATTCAGTTTCTCGAAATTCAAATCACATTTGAATAAAAGTCGGTCCAACAGTTTTGGCTTTTCAAAAGTCAAAAATCAACTCTTTGACTTTTATCATCTTTGACCAATCTTCTATTCATTTCGACGCTTTCGAATATGACGTATTACATACTTCTTGAGATATTTAAATCACATTTAAATATTAACAGTTATCTCTCATATGAAAAACCGACCACTATACACTATACTCTGTCGGCTTTTCTCATCTTACAATTCGAATTAATTCTATCTTCTTTCTAACAGTTCTATTCCATATGAGCGCAGTAGGAGGGAATTAATGGACCTATAGATCATCGGGCTCAACGATCCAGAAGATTACTGGCTAACTCTTTAGACGGAAGCTAATCACAATCATTAACTTAATGGGTCATTCAACTATAGTCCCGTAGTTGCACTCCCCTCACCATAGATATATTTGTGTCCATTTGATATAACCATGATTAGTAAGCTAATCCTTCACAAGTTCTTCGTAATCTCGGTTGGGTCATAAAAATCGTTTTACCCCCGAGACTACATCTTATTCCTTAAGTTCTACTGATTCTCTAATGAACAATTGGTTTAAGATCCAACCTATAAACCGAACCCCTCTTGGGCCAATGAGAGGGTGGGGCCCCTTGTTCAAGACCTATATTTAGTACTAAAGGGAACAACCTATCTACTATCCCTATAACGGGTAGGAGTGTATTTCATCTTGCACCCTATGTTCCCAGCTATCCACCTGATCTTACCCCTGAAATGGGAGGCTTATTGGGTCAGCGATAATGAGCTGCCCTCACTTATGCAGATCTAAGGGTAATTCCGAGTGAACAGGAGTTCATAGTTAGCTCAAGATTAAATTAAGCTACCTAGGTCACCAATTAACGAAATAGTTAGTTTTATACATTAAACGACATTTAGAACGTAAAAGTGATATTTCATGGTTCAGTCTTATGTAAACTCTTTACATAGGATGCCCTCATTTTCATGTCTCCACATGAACGGTTTAGGATCACATCGTTTGTACTAACTACAAAATGGGCCGCATACATAGTGTCCCTAAAATAAGGCATCCAACCTTATTCATATACTATAAACCATTTTGGCTATATATATTTGAACTTGATCCACATTTATGTCACTACATAAAGTTCAAACTTAAATTTTATTGGATTCATGAATATAGAGTTCAAACTTATTCATGAATTTATTGGATCCACAATTATGTCACTACATAAAGTTTATTGGATTCATGAATATAGAATTTAAATTTACTAAAGATTTTCAATAACTGCTTTATTGAAAAGAATATGATATTACAAACTACGAGTTTTAGGACATAAAATCCAACAGCTCTGCCGTAAAATGGAAAAGAAAACTATGAACAGAAGCACTGATTAATTCGTTAACTGATCAACCCCTTTTCTGAAGATTGCACTTGGTATTTATAAGGCATCAAAGGTGAAAGATGGCTTCTCTCTCCCAGTTGTACAGATGGACAGCTTTAATTCCTAATTGACGCGCCGGATGATTGTTACCGATAAAGCTGAATGTACTTTGTGACCATTATCGGCTGTCAACTTAATTTGGATCTGACTGTCATCAGCTTTCTGTCCCATCGCTATTAATTATTCTATCACCCGGATGCGCCCACCATGTTGTGCTGGCCAAGTTGCAGTGATTCTTCTTGGGCGAATGTTTTCGAGCACGATCAACGCAAAGTCTTGCGGTGAAGTTGCTCTCGCCCAATGTATTCCTATGATCGCAATCTCTGCATTGCATTAACGCATATTCTGCACAAAAATGTAGAGATCAACTGCTCTAATGCGTTGGACGCATGCGACCGCAATATTATAGAATTTATGCTTAATGGACTCAATTTAACATATTTCATCAACGCAATCCAACATTGTTTAAGAACTTAGCACTATGATAACATGCATTTTTGCCTTTTATCACACACCCAAATTTAAACAATGCATGTTCTCAAGCATAAGCAAAAGATTCCTTTAGCAAGTTAACCACAAACTTTTCTTCCCTAGATTTCTCAAGAATACTTCATTCAAATTCTATATACCAGAATTTTCTTAAGTCTTATTCAAGTCTCTTCTTAAAATATTTCTAAGACTTAGGGATTGCTAGCTTAACTTTCAAAAGGACTTTACTAAATTTCGGAACATTGCATGATTTATTTTAAAAGAAAATTTTCTTCCGGGGTGTCAAACGTGATGAATGCAAGGTTGCTTCCATCTCTGGAAGTACTTCTCGTTTTAGTTAACACATTCTTCCAATCTTCTCTCGACAGGTGAAGATGCCGTCTAGCATACTTTAGCTAAACATGTTTATTTCCTTAACACAGATTAATTTACTTGTAAGATTCATGCTAATTATCAGGGGATTAAGAAAACATCATGGAGAAAGCAATTAATGGAGGAACGGAAATAGACAGAAAGATGGAGATGGAAATGATCATGACATTCAATACTAATATTTAGCGTCTGATACATGGTGCGAATGATAGAGATTAAGAAGATGAATTCAATTGATGATAAAGAGATAGAAACAAATACAAAAGAGTGTCAACATCTTGACACAGATCTGGACGGTGGATTTGTTTGTCGGCGAATGGAATAAATGTAGAGAAGAGCTTCCCTCTTAGGCTTGCTCGTCCGGTAGAAGTGACCTTGGTACAGAGCTTCAATGGTAGGGATTGAAAGGATTTGCCCTGAGATCTTCTCCGAGCAGGCTCTTCAGCCAGTTTCTCTCCCAATATACAAATATCAAAATATGCCCGTATCATGTATATTTTCCAATAGAATTTCTGAGGCTATTTATAGGCTCAGCTTTGACTCTATGCATTGTGACCCCACTTTATTGTTATGGCAATTCCAAAAATGGTGGAGTGAATATTCCTTCTGTTACGCGATCAATCCCGTCAGAAATGCACAATGGTTAGCTGCACACATGTCTGGATCCTCCGCAATTGCATTGCTATTTTGCATCTTCGATCGTTTGTCAGTGTTATTTTTTATTACCGTATGCGATTAAAGTTGCATTGATCGTAAAGCTCTTGATCGATTTTTGATAACATGTAAAAATAAAAGTTATTTATGCCACCTTATCTAGATATTGTGGCCAAAAGTTAGTAATTATGCGCCAATTGTATGAAAATTAGCCTAGTATTGCAATAATTATAAATGTTTGCGATTACACCCACTAACACCAAAAAGATGGAAGACAAGCCGAATTTACTCTATTTTGTAGGAGATCAAGTCACCGCTTGCGCTCAAGGCTCACGAGAGACTAATCAACGCATCTCTATCACATTGTGCCCGTCAATCAACAATGAAGAGACGAATACCGCAATGGCGACGCAATGCGACAGTCGATCCGAAAGTTGTGTTTCAACCGCATGCGGTAATAAAAACAAACGCCGCATGCGAACCTATGATCGAAAGATGCAGCTAAGCAACTTAAGAGCGGAGGATTGAGACACGTGTACAACTAATGGTTGTCCAGAATTGACGGTCTAATTGCATAACAGAAGGAATAATATCCCTCCATCTTCAGAATTACCATAACCATGAATGGGGACCACAAAGCCGGAGTCAAAGATCTGCACCTATAAAAATCCCATTGATTTTAGAGAAAAATATGCTACTTGATACGGGGCTAAGTGCTGCTAGATTGTAGAGTAGAAGGCTGAGCTAAGTGCTTAAGAGAAGAAATCTAGGAAGAAGATGAGATAAGGCCGAGAGGTGAATCTCATATCCAACCTGCCAAACACCTGATTAGAAGCTCTGTGCAGAGATCCCTGCTACAGGTAGAGCAAGCCTAAGAGGGATGCTCTTCCTACCATTAAATCCCTCCTGTCCGGCAAGCAGATCTCCATCGAATCTGTGTCGAGGCATTGGCACTATTTGTATCTATTCTATCTCTCTTTCATTGTGTAATTCATGTTTTCTTTATCTCTTCATTCACACACCATGTATCAAACGCTTAGTAGAAATATTAAATGTTTCGATAAATTCCATTTACCATTTTCTGTCTATTTTCGTTCACCCAACAATCACTTTCTCCATGATATCTTCTTAACCCTCTGATGAGCAATATGAATCACTAAGAACTTAATCTGTATTAAAGATATAAAATACGTTTAGCTAAAGCATGCTAGACGACATCTTCACCTGTGAGAGCAGAAGTGAAGGTGTTATTCTAATCTATCGAGAGAAGGTCAGAAGAATGCGTTAACTAAAGCGAGTAATACTTCCAGACATGGTAGCAACCTTGCATTCATTACGTTAGTCTCTGTTTCACCACAGACATGTGGGAGCGCGGCCGATCACTGAGAGGTGTACGCCAAGAGAAGAGCGGAACAGTATTTGTACCTTCAATCCAATTAAGAACTTGCGTTGTTTATATTATTTTTCTTTCTCTTTCTATTCTGTTCATAAGACTTGTCGCCGCATCCCATGTCTTTGCATAACTTTCACAGCCAGCCTTAATCTCAGCATCTTGTACATGTAGTCTGTATCTTGTATCATCTAGTTTAGGTTTACTGTCATTTTATGTTTTTATTGCATCTTTACTGCTTTCCTTTATTTTATTGCAATTTATATACTTGTACAAACACACTTTTAAAGATTGAAAACCTGGTCGCATGTATCATGAACGTACCACAATAACCTAAACCAATCTCCGTGTTCAACCTCGGATCACATCGAGAAACTTGCGATGGAATTACACTTGGTTCCATTGTAAGGAAAATTGTGACAACGCATGGCATGCTACATGAACATCCATAATTAACGCATAATCAGACGTAGTATCGTATCATTGTGAGCAATTTATATCATCCATCCAAACACGTTACAAGTTTATGGCGCTGTTGCCGGGGACTGGTTAACGATTAATGTTGAATATTTTCATGTTATGTGCAGGACAGATCTCTTTGTACTGACTATTCAACGCGGAGAGCAGTGTGACGACTTAGGAGTGCTGGGGTGATCTGGTAACTCTAAGTGGACCCAGAGATCAAGTGTATTTACTTTCCTTTCTTTTGGCTGCAATATCTAAATAAAACAGTATAAATAACTTGTATTTCTACAAGTTATCACACTTTTTCTCAGACTAAACTCATATCGATTTGGCAGTGGAGTCGCGGTCATTGATTAATGCGTTGATCCTAGTGACTTACTTTCGTTTTGGCTTGCCCCCACGTGTGTCGTGCGGACATACAACTACGGGTAAGTGCCTTTCACAACTTAACTCTTATCATCAAGGGTTTCCCATTGCATTGACAGTGGAGTTGTTATTCTAAAAAATGTCTCTTTTTTTTTGTAGAAGATAGCAAGGTCGAAAATAAATACCTCACCCCCAAATTTAGCGATGGTCATAGAATGCTTGTAAAGAGAGTTTGAAAGAAAGCTACCAAACCCCTAACTTCTAGAAATATTTCATGAGGTGACTATTTTTAAGACTAAGTTGGCTCTAGTGTATACGAAAGAAATAGAAGTATATTTATCATCATTGAAATCATACTTGGATAAGAAATAGAATGTGGTAACTCACTAAATTTATCTATGTCAAATGATTGCGGTGATTAAAGAGGATGCGGTGATAAAATTTTGAAAACTAAAATGCAATGTGATAGTGCAAAATTGGAAATAGAGCTAAGGTAGAGTACACCCCCAAATTTTGCGCTGTCGCCCACATTGTATTGACGCATCCATCTTTGCGGTGATCACTCTTCATTGGGTTGCGATGATGTAATAAGATAAGTGTTGCTTCGCGTAACATTTCCGCAATCCAGCGCCTCGATCGTTGTAAGAAAAACAAAGAGAGGGTCAAATTATTTTAAACAAAAATAAAAAATCGTTATCGCACTTTTTTTTCTTTCTTTTTTTTTTTTTTTTGTAGAAATGATAGTGATAGTAAAGTAAGGATAAATCAGAATTGAAAAGATAGTGAAAATTTCGAGTAGTGGAGAAAAGAGTTGAAGACTTGAAGTTTCCCAAAACTTGCGTCCCTAATAAGTTGCGATCATCTGATAACACAGGGACCACTACTTCCTTCTTCATTCAAAGTTTCTTAGCTCCATGGAGTCGACTTGGCGATGCCAGTCTTCTCTATGGTATGCTTTACTCGCTGCCATTAACTTTGAATATGTCGTTCCGTCGTCATTTGATATATTCCACCGCACCATATGGAGTACTTGTCGAATTATGAACGACCAGGACCAACGTGACTTTCGCTCTCCCGGGAAGAGTGCAGACGTGAATTGAAAAGCAAACTTTCTACCCGACTTGGAGGTTCTTACTGCATATGCGTTAGTCATGCCAGCACTTGGTGCGCTATTTATAAATTTTCGCATTTTCATATGCATTGTTCCTCCATTATTTTAGCTCGACCAGTTGCATTTTCCACGCTTCCCCTGCTTTCTTCAAATCAAAATTCAGTTTCTTAACCGCCCCAATGCCTTATACTCCAGCTCCAAAGGCAAATGAACATTGCTTTGTCGAATACCAATGCATAGGGGGACATATCTATCGGTGTTTTAAATGCGGTCCAGTATGCCCACAAACATCATCAAGCTTCATTGCCCAATCCTTCCGCGAAGGTTTCACTACCTTCTCAAGTATCAATTTAATTTCACGATTGGACACTTCAACCTGGCCATTTGTTTAAGGACGGTATGTGGTGGCCACCTTGTGGAGGATATTGTACTTGCGCAGCAGCTTCTTTATATTGTGGTTGACAAAGTGTGATCCTTCATCACTTATATGGCACGGGGAGTGCCAAAACGAGTGAAAATATTTTCTTAAGGAACTAGGAGACTACCGCCGCATCACTTACGTGGCATGCAATTGCCTTTACCCACTTGGAGACATAGTCGATGACTAATAAAATATAGTGCTTACCGTTTGAAGGGGGGAATGGTCCCATGAAATCAATCCCCATACGTCAAATAGTTCCAACTCCAAGATAGTGTTCGTTGGCATTGCGTTCTTCCATGAAATGTTATCTGTGCATTAACACTGATCACATTTCATTGCGTGGTCGGCAACATCCTTAAACAATGAAGGCCAAAAGAATCCACTTTGCAAAACTTTGGCTGTAGTACGTTGCCCTCCAAAGTGCCCTCCTAATGGCGAATCGTGGCACTGTGACAATATGCATTGTATCTGGTACGCATAATCAAATGATTTCATCTACACCTCTTTTATACAGAGTCGGCTCATCCCAATAATAGTGTCTGCATTCATTCTTGAGCTTCTTCCGTTGATGGTAGGTGTAATCTTCAGGGAATTGTTAACAAACCAAATAACGATGTCCGCATACCAGGGCAATTCTTCTATGTGAAACAACTGCTCATCTCCGGAAACACAGCACTCACTACAGATTCATTGCGGTCAACCTCGGGATTTTTCAATCTGGACAAGTGATCCGCAACTTGATTCTCTGTCCCTTCCGATCAATTATTTCAATATCAAATTCTTGAAGGAGGAGAACATATCTAATCACCTCGGCTTTGCGTCCTTCTTTGTCATCAAATATTTGATTGTCGAGTGATCAGTGTGAATGAGTATCTTAGTTCCCAATAGATATGCCCGGAATTTTTCCAACACAAAAATCACAGCCAGGAGTTTTTTTTCAGTGGTGGTATAATTGATTTGAGCAGGGTTCAGAGTTTTACTCGCATAAGCGATGGGGTGCAAAATAGTTTTCTTCTTTTGTGCTAATGTGGCTCTCATCGCATACCCACTTGCGTCGCACATGATTTCGAATCGTAGTGTCTAATCCGGCGCAATCAAGACGGGCGCAGTAATTAGCGCATCTTTTTAAAAACTGGAATACGTTGAGGCAATTCAAACCTTCTGTCTGCCTCTAACAACGCACTCAGTGGTCGTGCTATTTTCGAAAAGTCCTTGACGAATCGTCTGTAAAATCCAGCGTGCCCCAAGAAGCTTCACACAGCCTTCACGCTGTTGGAGGTGGAAGCTTTTCAATTGCGTCAATCTTTGCTTTGTCCACCTTCAACCTTCTCGGGAAATCTTGTGTCCCAACACTATACCCTTTTTCACCATGAAATGACATTTTTTCCAAGTTGAGCACCAGGTTCGTCTCTTCACATCTTTTCAGAATTTTCTCCAAATTGGCCAGACAGACTTTATAAGTGTTCCCATAAACGGAGAAGTCATCCATAAATATTTCCCCTGAGTCTTCAAGAAAATCTAAAAAGATCGCCATCATGCACCTCTGGAACGTGTTCGGTGCATTGCAGAGACCAAATGGCATACGGCGAAAAGCGAATGTCCCATATGGGCAGGTGAATGTGGTTTTATCTTGATCTTTAGGAGCTATCATGATTTGATTGTACCCGACATATCCATCCAAGAAGCAATAAAAATCGTTCCCTGTTAATCTGTCTAGCATTTGATCGATGAATGGCAGAGGAAAATGATCTTTCTTTGTGGCCGCATTCAATTTGCGGTAGTCCCTACATATGCCACATCCAGTGATGGTTCTTTGCACCGCAAAATTTAGATATATGCTTGTCCTCAAGCATATCTTCTACTAAGGCAATATTGTTAAATTCTTATTCTAAAATTTGTGTCGATTGGTTGCTTCGAATGCTCCACCTAGGCAACATTACTTTACAACGCAATTTCCTTCTATCCTTAATAATTCATAAGACAGCCCTACTTTATTCTTCTATATAACAAATCTCTGCTAAAAAATTCCTTTCTAGTTTTAAAAAGAATGTTTACCTCTTCTTGCAAAAACAACTCGATGCGTCTGGATGCGGTGGTCAAACTTTGCGTCATTTATTAGAGACTGCTGATCATGATTACACCATTCATTTTGGCTTGTTCCCATGGGTGTCATACGAACATCCAACTACGGTTGTGTGTCAATCTCAACTTTAACTCTTGAATTTCAGCTAAGTATAACTTTTGCTGATCATAGTAGTTGTCTCTTATACTCATTTATTTTTCTTCTTCTCATTTTTTTTTTCATATTGCGTCGTTCTTGGAAACCCACATTCGTTTTGGCTTGCTCCCACGGGTGTCATGCGAACATAAACCTACGAGCAGGTTCCTTTTACGACTTAACTCTTATCAGGTTGGGATTTTTTTGGGATTTCCCGTGCGCTGACATTGGAGTTTTGTATGATTTTTTTTATAATAATAATGAACGCATTTTTCTTAATGACCGCATCTACTTGATCGCATTTGCTTAGACCTTCCCCACCCCCAAATTTAGAGATGCACAAGGTCCTCATTGCATTGTTTGGATAGAATAGTCAAACACTTAGACAAAATTTTGAAAAGAAGGTTTGATCAGAATTTTGAAGGTTAAAAAGTAAAGCAGTGCTATAGCTACGAATTAACTAAGTGTTAGTCAGAAAATACAAAGTGTGGGAAATGCTACTAAGTGTATGCATATTAGTCATCATGGCAGCGCAATGAATAACGCAAAATAAAAGAATAAGAATATCGCAAATAATGACAAAGGATGATAAAGAAAAGGCTAAGGAATATGAAAAGAATTGTTACTCAGTTGTATTAAAAATTAACTAAGTATACAAAGAAATACAAATAACACAATACAAAAGTTTAGCATGTACAAAGAATCAAAGAATTAACTTCTATACATAGAAAAACAATGAATGAAGTTGTCTTTTGTATTTGATTCAGACGGGTGCACAATTAAAAATTAACACCACGCTTCCATTAACACAAATGCATATTTGCAGAGGATGGGCAACAACGCATGTATCATCATAACACACCCCTTAACTCAACGCATTTCTAGAGGACGGGCACACGGTACTTCTACCAGCTCAACACTATCTCAACATAGTGCATTTTCGCTAAGGACGAGTTAACAATACATACGAGCACAACACACCCCTCAGCGCAATGCAGTTGGGTCGAATGGACGCAAAGTGTATCATGTTATCACGAGATGCACCCATAATCGCGTTGCATACCAAAAAAAAAAATTCCTTTTAATTCATCAGTTAAGACTTTGTTGTGTTCATCGTTTTATTCAGTCATTCACAGAAATTTTAAGAACATCGCTACTAATGCATAAAAGTAAAGCAATTAAACATGACATGGAAATACACAATTGAATTAAACTAAAAGTAAACACGTAAAGCAGTAAAGGCTAACTCTAATAAGCAATAAATGACGAAATTCATAAAACATTAAAGAAGGTAATTAAGAAAGCAATTAAACATAGAATTTAGAGATATGGATTGGAAGACGATTTTTCATGATTACCGCAATCCACACCTCTGCAGGCGGTCAAGCTTGTCTGCGCAATATCATCAAGGACATTGTTCACCTCCTTGCCTCATCCCGTAATGTGTATAGGAAGAGATACAATCTAATTTCTTCGAGAGTCACACCAGGTATGGAGACTGCATTGCACATTTCTTTCTGATGTGTTCTTGTGCGAACAATACACCTGATCTCTAGGTCAACTTAGAATTTTCAGATTAATTCCAGTACTTATAAGCCATCAGACTGCTCTTCACGATAAATAGCCAGTATAAAGAGATCTGTCCTACAAAATACCACAAAAGTACTCAACACTAACCGTTACCAATCCCCGGCAACGACGCCATAAACTTGGTGACTTGAAATTGAAGGCGATGTTATGTTATTGCTTTATAACGATAGATACAGTGCTACAAACTCATGTTGCCATAAACTTGTAACGCTAAAAATGGAATGTCATGCTGTGTTATCGATTATTCACACTTTATGTGATACTACTTCTAAATATGCGTTATTAACTATATGCTTGTAGTATGCTATGGAGTAATGCGTTGTCACAAGTTTCCTTACGCTGAAACCAAGTATAATTCCAATGCAAGTTTCTCAGAGTAATTCGAGGTCGAACACAGGGATTGTTTTCGTTAATGTGTAGCTTTGGTGATATATGCGACCTATTTTACAATTAATGAAAGATTTGGTTTGTACATGAATTTAAATTGCGATAAACATAAATTGCGTTGATAAAATAGAAGTGCGATAAAAGTAAAGTCCTAAACTAACATGATACAAGATACAAGATTCATGATACATGATACTGAGTTCAAGACTGACTGTGAAGTTTATATAAAAGATCGTGGTATGCGACGACAAGTCTTTATGGATGAATCAGAAATAGAAGAATAAATAGTAAAAAAATTGCAAGTTTGTTAATTGCGTTAAAGATATAATTAAGGTTCTGCTTTCCCTTAGTGTACACCTCTCAGTGATCGGCCGCGTTCCCATACCTCTATGGTGAAACAGGGATGAACGTGATGAACGCAAGATTGCTTCCATCTCTGGAAGTACTTCTCGCTTTAGTTAATGCATTCTTTCAATCTTCTCTCGATAGGCAAAATAGCATATTCACTTCTGCTCTCACAGGTGAAGATGCCATCTAGCATGCTTTAGCTAAACACAATTATTTCCTTAACACAGATTGATTTACTTGCTTAATTCTTGCTAATTACCTAGGGAATTAAGAAAACATCATGGAGAAAGTGAATCGTGGATGAATAGAAATAGACAGAAAGATAATAATGGAAATGATCATAAAAATTAATACTAAGATTAAGCGTCTGATACATGGTGTGAATGATAGAGTAAAGAATATGAGTACAAGTGATGAAAAAGAGATAGAAATAAATACAGAAGAGTGTCAACATCTCGACACAGATCTGGACGAAGGTTTTGCTTGTCGGTGTGTGGAATGGATGAAGAGAAGAGCTTCCCTCTCAGGCTTGCTCGTCTGGTAGAAGTGACCTTCGTATAAAGCTTCAACGGCGGGGATTGAAAGGATACTTTGCCCGAAGACTCACTTCTCGGCCTTGTCTCTTGATTCTTCCCAGATCTACTCTAATTAGTCCTTCAACCAGTCTCTCTCTCAGATGAGTATTCAAGTCTCCCGTCTTGAGTATATACAAGTATCAAGTCTCCTGTATCGTGTATATCTTTCAATGGAATTGTAGAAGCTATTTATAGGCGAAGCTTTGACTCTTTGTAATGTGATCCCCACTTTATTGTTTAACTCGTTCGGTATGTATGATATTAAATGCTCACAATGATGTGATACTACTACTATTTATGCGTTAATTAGGGATTGCTCAGGTAGTATGCCCTACGTTGTCACAAGTTTCCTTACGATGGAAGCAAGTGTAATTCCACCGCAAGTTTCTCGGTGTGATTCGAGGTCGAACACGAGGAAGTGGTATCGGTTATTGCGGTATGTTCATGGTATATGTGACCAGGTTTTTAATTCTTTATAAAAGGTGTGTACAGTATGTAAACTGCAGTAAAATAAAGGAAAGCGATAAAGATGCAATAAGACATAAAAATAAAATAAACCTAAGCTAGATGTTACAAGATACAGGCTTTATATGCAAGATACAAGGATTAAGGCTGGTTGTGAAGGTTGCGCAAAGACGTGGGATGTGACGACAAGTCTTGTGAACAGATAAGAAAGAGAAAGAAAAGTGTTACAAACAACGCAAGTTCTTAATTGAATTGAAAGTACAAATATTGTTCCGCTCTTCTCTTGGCGTACACCTCTCAGTGATCGACCGCGTTTCCCACATGTCTGTGGTGAAACAGAGTCTAACGTAATGAACGCAAGGTTGCTTCCATGTCTGGAAGTACTACTCGCTTTAGTTAACGAACTCTTCTGACCTTCTATCGATAGATCAGAATGACATCTTCACTTTTGCTCTCACAGCTGAAGATGCCGTCTAACATGCTTTAGCTAAACGTATTTTATAACTTTAATACATATTAAGTTCTTGGTGATTCATATTGCTCATCAAGGGATTAAAAAAACATAATGAAGAAAGTGATTAATGGGTGAATGGAAATAGATAGAAAATGGTAAACGAAATCTATCGAAACATTTATTATTTCTACTAAGTGTTTGATACATGATATGTGAATGAAGAGATAAAGAAAATATGGAATACAATGAAAGAGAGATAGAACAGATATAATCCGATGCCAATGTCTTGGCACAGATTCGATGGAGATCTGTTTGTCGGGTCGGATGGTTTCGATGGCAGGAAGAGCTTCCCTCTCAGGCTTGCTCCATCAGTAGCAAGGATCTCTGCACAGAGCTTCGATCGGGTATATGATAGGTTGGATCTGAGATTTACCTCTCGACCTTATCTTGTTCTCTTCCCAGATTTCTTCTCTTCAGCACTCAGCTCAGCCTTTTCTCTCTAAAATCTTACAGCACTTAGCTCAGTATCCAATAGCATACTTTTCTCAAAAATCACTGGGTGTTTATAGAAGCAGATCCTTTGACTCCAGCCTTGTGGTCCTCACGTGATGGTTATGGTAATTCCACAGATGGAAGGATATTATTCCTTCTGTTATGCAATCAGACCATCAAATCTACACAACCATTAGTTGTACACGTGTCTCAATCCTCCGCTCTCGCGTTTCTCAGTTGCATCTTTCGATCATGGGCTCGCATGCGGTGTTTTTTTTTATTACCACATGCGGTCGAAGCGTAGCTCTGGACCGACTGTCGTATTGCGTCGTTACTTCGGTAATCGTCTCTTCATGGTTGATCGATGGGCGCAATGTGACAGAGATGCGTTGATTAGTTTCTCATGAGCCTTGAGCGCAAGCGGTGACTTGGTCTCTTGCAAAACAAAGTAAAGTTTGGCTTGTCTTCCAACTTTTTGGCGTTAGTGGGTGTAATTGCAAACATTTATAATTATTGTCATACTAGGTTAATTTTCATACAATTGGCGCATAATTACTAACTTTTGGCAGCAAGATCTATATAAGGTGGCATAAATAACTTGTATTTCTACAAGTTATCACAACCCCAAATTTAGATATATGCTTGTCCTCAAGCATATCTTCTACTAAGGCAATCATGCTCCATTCCTATCCTATATTTCTGCGATGATTGGTTGCTCCAAATGGTACACTTAGGCACATTACCTGACATCACACTTTCCTTCTATCCTTGTAATTCTTAGCAAGCCTTACTTTATTCTTCTATGTAACAAAATTCTACTCAAAGACACTTTTCGAGTTTTCAAAATAGAAAGTTTATCTCTTCTTTATCAAAACAACTTGATGTATCTATATGCGGTGAGCAACACTTTGCGTCATTTATTCACTTAGAGACAGTTGGTCATGGTTACACTCTTCGTTTTGGCTTGTCCCCACGGGTGTTAGGCGAACATCCAACTAAGGTAGTGTGCTAGTTCTAATTTTAACTCATGATAATCAAAGAAGTTGTCCTTTGCATTTTTTTTTTTTGTCTTTTTGGTTTATACAACGTCGTTCTTGGAAATCCACATTCGTTTTGGCTTGCTCCTACAGATGTCATACGAACATCCAACTACGAGCAAGCTCCTTTCACAACTAAACTCTTATCAGGTTGGGAACAGTTTTGAAATTTTCCCTTGCGTTGACATTGGAGTTTTGCAAATTTTTTTTAAACGAAAATGGACGCATTTTTTGAAATACTGCATACTTCTGATTTCATCTGCTCAGACCTTCCCCACCCCCAAATTTACAGACGAGCAAGGTCCTTGTTGTTTAAATAGATTAAACAAAAACTTAGAAGAAAATTACAAAAAGAATGTTTGAGCAGGACTTTGAAAGATAGTAGGTAAAGTACTGAACTAAGAGTTAACTAAGTGTTAGTCAAAATTTACTCAGTATGGGAAATGTTTCTAAGTGTAACATATAATACGTCATAGCAACACAATGAAGATCGTAAAAATACAAGAGTAGAAATATAGCAAAGATTAATAGAGGAAGATAAAGAAAGAGGCAAAGGCAGAGAGTAGAGTGAATTATGTACTTTGATTGTATTGACTATTAACAAAGTGTGCAAATATATTACAAATGATTGCATTACAAGAATTTTTCTATTGCCTGTGTAGGAGTCAAAGAATTCAGTTAACTTACAATTTGCATCAAAAGGGTGCATGATTTGCAATTCATGTCATGCTTCCAATAAACGCAGATACATTTTTGCTGAGGACGGGTACACACATACATCCCCGCAACACACCCCTTAATTAAATACATTTCTGAAGGATACCTCAACATAGTGCATTTAACTAAGACTGGGCAAAGGACACATATGTGCACAACACACCCTTCACCGCAATGTATTTGGGTGTATTAGATGCATATCTCCTCTTCTTTCTACTTACTACACCCAACCTCTCGTTATATACCAGTTTATTTTCCTCTCTTCTTAACACAAGTTGAAAAGGTCTTGTGGTGATTTATCGAACATTCACAAAGTCATGTGCCCACGCTACTACATTTAACGTATGTAAACATATGAAACTTCTAGAACAATAAGGCCTAATCCAATTAAACAATGATCATAAAATGAAACAAACGGTAAAAGAAAGCCATAAAGAAAGCAAGTAAACATAGATGCGAAGGTCAACTGAAAGAAGTTCTTAGAATTACCGCAATCGCTTTCCCTGCAAGCATTTTAATCCTACTTGCCCAAATCAATGGTGTCCATGCGCCGATCGAAGTTGCCCCCATAATAGGGTTTGATCCGCTGACCATTGACTTTGAATGCGCTGCTCCCATCCAACGTTGTTAATTCCATTGTGTCGTGGGGAAAGATTGTCTTGATTTGAAATGGCCCGAACTAGCGAGACTTTAACTTTCCAGGGAACAGTCGTAGACGCGCGTTGAATAACAATACCTGCTAACCTTTGATGAATATCCAGTCGTTTATGCGGTCATCATGCCATTTCTTCGTTTTCTCCTTATATATCTTGGCATTTTCATAGGCATCCCTTCGCCATTCGACCAACTGATTCATTTGTAACTTCCGAACTTTCCCCGCACTGGCTAAATCGAACTTCAGCTTCTTGAATGCCCACATTGCCTTGTGTTCCAACTCAAGCGGCAGATGACAAGCTTTTCCAAAGACCAGGGCATACGAAGACATGCCAATTGGTGTTTTGTAGGCAGTCTTATAAGCCCATAGTGCCTCGTCAACTTGGGTAACCAATCTCTTCTGGTAGTATTAACCAACTTCTCCAAGATCATTTTGATCTCTCTGTTAGAGATCTCTGCCTGCCCATTAGTTTGTGGGTGATAAGCGGTTGCCACTCGATGGCTGACGTTGAATTTAGTCAATAGGTTAGCAATTATGCGGTTGATGAAGTGAGAGCCCTCATCGCTGATTAAGGCACGTGGCATTCCATAGCGCGCAAAAATATTCTTCTTCAAAAACTTTGCCACAGTGGCTGCATCATTCTTGGCACATGCGATGGCCTCAACCCATTTTGATACATAATCAACTGCAACCAAAATATATTGATGACCTTCAGATGGTGGGAACGGGCCCATGAAGTCAATTCCCCATACATCAAATACTTCAACTTCTAAGATTGACGTCAATGGCATTTCATATCTTTTAGACATATTCCCTGTCCTTTAGCACCTGTCGTATTGCACAACATGGGCATAGGCATCCTTGAACAGAGTTGACCAAAAGTAGCCGCACTATAAGACTTTTACTGCAGTCCTTTGCCCCCCAAAATGTCCTCCATATGGGGACTCATGCCAGAGTTCTAAATTGCTCTTGGCTTCATGCTCAAGAACGTATCGACATATTATGTCATCAGGTCCTTGTCGATATAGGAATGGATCGTCCCAGAAATAAAATTTTGCATCATGCATTAGCTTCTTCTTCTGCTGGTAGGTATAATCATCCGACAGTTGACGGAAAACTATAAAGTTTACTATGTCCACATACCAGGGAACATTAACGCCTACTGTCATCAGCAGCTCATCGGGGAATCTTTCCTCAATATCTTTTTTTGTCCCTTAAACCTCGCAATTTTCCAGTCTTGGCAAATGATCTGCAACTTGGTTCTCGGTGCCCTTCCTATCTTTAATTTCTAGGTCAAATTCTTGCAGGAGCAATACCCACTGTATCAATCTTGGTTTTGCATCCTTCTTCGTCATTAGATATTTAATCGCAGAGTGATCTGTATACATCACCAGATTTGTTCTGATTAGGTACTGTCGAAACTTCTCCAGTGAAAATACCACTGCAAGCATTTCTTTCTCTGTGGTCGTATAGTTCTCCTATGCGTCGTTCAGTGTTTTGCTCGCATAATAAATGGGATGCAAAACCTTTTCCGGCATTGACGCAAAACTGCACCCACAGCATATCCGCTAGTGTCACACATCAATGCAAAGGGTTGCATCCAATCTGGCGCAACCAAAATCGAAGCGGAGATGGGTGCATATTTTAATGTGTTAAATGCTCTAGTGCAGGCATTATCAAAATTGTACTCGCGGTCAACTTCGACAAGTGCACTAAGGGGTCTTGCGATCTGAGAGAAATTGTGAATAAATCTTCTATAAAATCCCGTGTGACCCAGAAAGGTCCTTAGTGTTTTTACATTCATCGGTGGGGGTAATTTGGAAATTGCGTCAATTTTTGCTTGATCAACTTCCAATCCTGCCTTGAAGTGGCATTTTTCCCAATTAAGTACAAGATTCGTTTCCACACATCTCTTCAAGACTTTTTCAAGGTTGGTCAAATAGGAGTCATAGTTACTGCCGAAAACTGAGAAATCATCCATGAAAACCTCAACTGACTCCTCCAAGTAATCCAAAAATATTGTCATCATGCATCGTTGAAAAGTTCCTGGTGCATTACAGAGTCCAAATGGCATGCGTAGGAAGGCGAACGTACCAAATGGGCACGTGAAGGTTGTCTTGTCATGATCCTCCGGTGCAATTGCTATTTGATTATACCCTGAATAGCCATCAAGAAAGCAAAAAAATTCGTTCCGCGCAAGTCTGTCCAACATCTGGTCAAGGAACGGGGGTGGAAATTGGTCCTTTTTAGTGGCCAAATTTAGCTTGCGGTAGTCCATGCAGATTCTCCACCCCGTAGTTGTCCTTGTGGGAACCAATTCATTCTTGTCATTGGTGATGACTGTCATCCCCCTTTCTTTGGAACACACTGCACTGGGCTTACCTAGCTACTATCAGATATCGTGTAGATGACACCGGCATCCAGCCACTTCACTATTTCATTCTTTACAACCTTCTTCATGGAGGGTTTTAAGCGACGCTACCTTTCTACTGATCCATTCTTTCTTTCCTCCAGACGAATCTTGTGCATGCAATACGAAAGACTAATTCCTCGAATATCTGCCAAAGTACATCCTAAAGCTTTTGCCTTGTTCCTTAGGATCCATATGAGAGCATCTTCTTTCTCCTTACTTAGTGATGCAGAGATGATAACTGGTAACGTGTCGTTACTTCCCAAGTAAGCATACTTTAAGTGCACCAGCAACAAATTTAACTCTCAACACAGGTGGCTCTTCTAAAGATTGCTTAAAGCACTGTGAAGTTCATTTAGATAACTCGAGCGATTCAAAATTAGATTCAGCATGAATTGCGGCTCAATCCTCCTCCAATATTGCACCATCTTCAAAATCTTCCTCCTCTCTTTCTTTCAGGGGTTCGTGTAACTGTTCTCCCTATAGTTCTTCGATATATTGGCAGTTTTCTACATCTCTTGGATACTTCAACGCATTGAGTACGTTGAACTTTACCTCTTGATCATCGACCCAGATGGTCAACTCTCCTTTCTACACATCAATCAATGCTCACCCCGTGGTGAGAAATGGGCATCCCAGGATGATAGAGATTTCTCTATCTACCTCATAATCCAATATAACGACATCTGCGAGGAAGATAAACTTGTCTACCTGCACGAGAACATCTTCTATCTTGCCCTCTAGAAGCTTTATTGATCTATCGGTTAACTGTAATGTAATCGTGGTTGGTCTGGCTTCGCCGATGTCCAACTTCTTAAAGATTGACAAAGGCATCAAATTTATGCTCGCCCCTAAATCACATAGTGCGTTCCCAACCATCTTCCATTTTAGCAGAGAGATTATTTTGAAACACAGCGCTACACTTGTATGTTAGTGTAACTGTTTCATTTTCTCCGATCTTTCTCTTATTGTTGATTGAGAATTTAAGTCTTGAGAAGCTTCATCTTTTGTAAATAATCTTGCTTCTGAATTGGGGTTGATTTCATTATTTTGTACTTGGTCATCATATATAATTAAATCAGCTGGTACTGTTACCGCATCTGGTACCTTCAGTGCAATAAGGGTCGTTGTTCTGCCGCTCTGCAATGTCACGGCATGACATTGTTCTTTACCTTTTGGCCCCAATATTCCTGAACTTCCTTGTGATGTACCAGGCGTTTTCTTCTTTAATTCTCTCGCAAGCTGATATATTTGGTCTTCTAATTCTTTGAGAGAGTCAGCTTGCGACTGTCCCATTGCCTCGCTCTTTTCAATGTAATGCTTCAGTGATATTTCCTGAAACGAGGTACTGCAAGAGGTATCATATGCAAACAGATGGTCGCATGGCTGTGCACCTTGAGAATCACTTGGACTACGGTCTGGAGGGTTTCCTCCATCCTCTTGATAACTAAATTGATAGAAACTATGGCCTTCATGAATGAGATTCTCATCCAAACCGAAAATTGAGTGATCCTCCCAATCATGGTTGTGGTCGTTGCCCCATGATTCATCATAAATAGCATATGCGGGTTGTTGATCCCATGGGCAGACGTCTGCTGGATGTACCTCTCCCCATTGAGTGCAATCCATAGCGGTCAAATGAGTCACTGCATTAACTTGCGCTGCTCCTTGGGAGAGAGTTTTCTGCTAATTAGCCACTGTCTGGAGGAGCAATGTCATCGTGGTCATTTGCTCGACCAGTGCACTCATTGTGTCTGTTGGCACATTGGCCCTTTCTACTCTTTCCGGTTCCAGACATCTTACCTCAAGCCCATTATCAATCCATTCGTCAGAATATCGCGAAATACAATCCAATATGCCCTTTGCTTCCGTATATGACTTATTCATTAATCCTCCCTCTGTAGAGGAGTCGGCAACTGCTCGCATTGATGAGTCTAGACCATTATAAAAGGTTTCCATCAAGATACGATCAGGAATCCCAATATGCGGACAGTTCTTTACTAGCTGTCGGAATCGCACCCAAGCGATGCTCAAGGTTTCATAACTCTTTTGCTCGAAATTCAACACCTCTCTTCGCCTCCTTGCGTTGATAGATGGAGGGAAGAATCTATTCATGAACCTATCAACCAACTGTCCCCATCCATGAAATTCACCCGACTCTAATGCTTGAGCCCACCTTTTTGTTTCATCCTGCAATGTGTATGGGAATAGATACAGTTTAAGACTTTCTTGTGTTACACCAGGCGGAGAAAATACGCTACATATGTCTATGAAGTTTGTTAAATGTGTGTGTGGGTTTTCTTCCGGTAATCCACCAAATTGTCCCACATTCTGAATCATTTGCAGCATGATAGGTTTCATCTCAAAGCTTGCATTCCCCTCAACTACTGGTTTTGAAATTCCTGGTGAAAAATTGTAAAGATTTGGCACTGCATACTCCCTCATAGGGATGTACTAATCAGCGGCAAGAGAAATAAGATCTTGCACTGGAAAATCTCCCCTCAGGTTTCCAGTAGGAGCCATATTCTCTTTAGCCATACTTCTTGCCAGTTAATTCAACCTCGATGAACTCTACGCAAAGAATATACTTGATCTCTGGGTCCACTTAGAGTTACTAAACCACCCCCAGTACTCCTAAGTCATCAGACTGCTCTCCGCATTGAACAGTCAGAACAAAGAGATCTGTCCTGCACATAACATGAAAATATTCAACATTAACCATTAATCAGCTTCCCCGGCAACGGCGCCATAAAATTTTAACGCGTTCGGTATGTATGACATTAAATGCTCACAATGATGCGATACTACTACTATTTATGCGTTAATTAGGGATTGCTCAGGTAGTATGCCCTGCGTTGTCACAAGATTCCTTACGATAGAACCAAGTGTAATTCTATCGCAAGTTTCTCGGTGTGATCCGAGGTCGAACACGAGGAAGTGGTACCGGTTATTGCGGTATGTTCATGATATATGCGACCAGGTTTTTAATTCTTTATAAAAGGTGTGTACAGTATGTAAATTGCAGTAAAATAAAGGAAAGCGGTAAAGATGCGATAAGACATAAAAATACAATAAACCTAAGCTAGATGTTACAAGATACAGGCTTTATGTGCAAGATACTAGGATTAAGGTTGGCTGTGAAGGTTGTTCAAAGACGTGGGATGTGACGACAATTCTTGTGAACAGATTAGAAAGAGAAAGATAAGTATTACAAACAACGCAAGTTCTTAATTGAATTGAAAGTACAAATACTATTCCACTCTTCTCTTGGCGTACACTTCTCAGTGATCGGCCGCGTTTTCCACATGTCTGTGGTGAAACAGAGTCTAACGTAATGAACGCAAGGTTGCTTCTATGTCTGGAAGTACTATTCGCTTTAGTTAACGCACTCTTCTGACCTTCTCTCGATAGATCAGAATGACATCTTCACTTCTGCTCTCACAGGTGAAAATGTCATCTAGCATGCTTTAGCTAACGTATTTTATAAATTTAATACATATTAAGTTCTTGGTGATTCATATTGCTCATCAAGGGATTAAGAAAACATCATGAAGAAAGTGATTAATGGGTGAACGAAAATAGACAGAAAATGGTAAACGAAATCTATCGAAACATTTAATATTTCTACTAAGTGTTTGATACATGATATGTGAATGAAGAGATAAAGAAAATATGGAATACAATGAAAGAGAGATAGAGCAGATATAATCTGGTGCCAATGTCTTAGCACAGATTCGATGAAGATCTGCTTGTCGAATCGGATGTTTTCGATGGTAGGAAGAACTTTCCTCTCAGGCTTGCTCCACCGGTAGCAGGGATCTCTGCACAGAGCTTCGATTGGATATATAATAGATTGGATCTGAGATTTACCTCTCGGCCTTATCTCGTTCTCTTCCCGGATTTCTTCTCTTTAGCGCTCAGCTTAGCCTTTTCTCTCTAAAATCTTACAGCACTTAGCTTAGTATCTAATACCATAGTGTTTTCTAAAATCTAGGGGTATTTATAGGAGCAGATCCTTTGACTCTGGCCTTGTGGTCCCCATGTGATGGCTATAGTAATTTCGCAAATGGAGGGATATTATTCCTTCTATTATGCAATCAGACCATCAATTCTGCACAACTGTTAGTTGTACACGTGTCTCAATCCTCCGCTCTCTCGTTACTCAGTTGCATCTTTCGATCATAGGTTCGCATGCGGTGTTTGTTTTTATTACCGCATGCGGTCGAAGCGTAGCTCTGGACTGACTGCCGCATTGCGCCGTTACTTCAGTAATCGTCTCTTCATGGTTGATCGACGGGCGCAATGTGAGAGAGATGCATTGATTAGTTTCTCATGAGCCTTCAGGGAAAGCGATGACTTGGTCTCTTGCAAAACAGAGTAAAGTTTGGCTTGTCCTCCAACTTTTTGGCGTTAGTGGGTGTAATTGCAAACATTTATAATTATTGTCATACGAGGTTAATTTTCATACAATTGGCGCATAATTACTAACTTTTGGCCGCAATATCTATATAAGGTGGCATAAATAACTTGTATTTCTACAAGTTATCGTTAAGGCATTTCCTAAAATGGTAGAGTGAATATTCCTTCTGCTACGCAATCAATCCCGTCAGAAATGCATAACTGACAGTTGTAAATGCGTCTGAATCCTCCGTAATTGCGTTGCTCTTTACATCTTCGATTGTTTGCCCGCATGCGGTGTTGTTTTTTATTACTGCATACGGTTGAAATTGCGTTGATCACAAAGCTCTTAATCCATTGTCGCATGCGCCGTCATTGCATTGATCGTATCTCATTCTTGATTGACGAGCACAATGCAACGTAGATGCATTGTTTAGTTTATCTTTGAGCCATGAACACATGTGGTGACTTGATTTCCTGCAAAAAAAAATTTGAAACATTCTATTGTAACATCGCAATGGTGTCAGTGGGTGTATTGATGACAATTTATAATTCTCGCATTTCTTAGCCAATTTCCATACTATCGATGCAACTTTTCTTCCTTTTGGCTGCAATATCTAAATAAAACAGTATAAATAAATTGTATTTCTACAAGTTATTGATAACGGGCAGAAATGCACGTTATCATAGTGCTAAGTTCTTAAACAATGTTGGATTATCGGTGTTAAAGAGATAATTGCGTTTATCTAGGACATGCTAGACGGAATTTTCACCTGTGAGAGCAGAGTGAAGATGTCATTCTGATCTATCGAGAAAAGGTTAGAAGAATGCATTAACTAGAGCAAGTAGTACTTCAGAGATGGAAACAATCTTGCGTTTAGTACGTTCGTCTCTATTTCACCATAGATATGTGGGAACGCGGCCGATCACTGAAAGGTGTATGCTAAGGGAAAAATGGAATCGTGTTTATCACTTTAACGCAATTAGGGAACTTGCGATGTTTATACTAGTTGTCTTTCTCTTTCTGCTTCGTACATAAGACTTGCCATCGCATCACATGATCTGTGTATGATCTTCACAGCCAGCCTTGACCTCAGTATCTTGTAACATGAAGCCTATATCTTGTACCATCTTAGCTTAGCTTTATTGCACTTTATTTTATTATCGCATTTTTACTGCTTTTCTTTACTTTATTGCAACTTTAATTTTTGTACACAAATCCTTTTATTAAATTGAAAAACCTGGTCGCATGTATCATAAACATAACACAATAACCTCAAACAGTCCCTGTGTTCGACCTCGAATCACACCGAGAAACTTGCGGTGGAATTATACTTGGTTCCAACGCAAGAAAACTTGTGACAACGCATAGCTACAAGAACATCCATTACTAACGCATATCTAGAAATTAGTGCATAACATTGGACTTGAACCGTGCGTGCATATCATCGCATAAATCCAGCGTTGCCAGTTTATGGAAACATGAGCTTGTAGCACATCATCTAAGCATCGCATACATTTTGAATTCAACAAGGATCAGTAGGGACTTGAGGAATAAGACGTAATCTTAGGGGTAAAACAGATATTTGACTCAGCCGTTATTACGAACAACCTGTGAAAGGTCGACTTGCTGATTATGGTTAAATTATGTGGACATAAGATATCTACAATGAGGGGAGTGTAACTATGAGCTTTAGTGGAGTGACCCATTAGTTAACAAATAGGGATTAGTTTGGTTTAATAAGTTTAGCCAATTAATCTGTAGGTCCGTGAGGTAACCCTACTAGCTCGTAATGGACTAGCTCTAGAATAGCATGATAAGTTAATTTGTGTAACGACCCGACCCCCTAGAACTTAAGCTAGGCCGTTACTAAAATACATGCATGCATGGCACAAAACATTACTCCTTTATGTTGAAATAAATGCTAAATAGATAAGGGGAGTTCAAAAGTCCTTTAATAAATGCAAATGTTAAAAACAATAATAGGGTAACTGATAACTTGTAGAAATACAAGTTATTTGTACTGTTTTATTTAGATATTGCGGCTAAAAGAAAGAAAAGTTGCGTTGATAGTACAGAAATTGGCTAAGAAATGTGAGAATTATAAATTGTCCTCAATACACCCACTAACACTATTGCGATGGTAGAATAGAATGTTCAGTTTCTGTTTTCTAGGAAATCAGTCACCGCATACGTTAATGGCTCGCATCTACATCACATTGCGCCCATCATTCAGGAATGAAGAGATGATCAACGCAATGACAGTACATGCGACAATTGATCAAGAGTTTAGCGATCAACGCAATTTCAACCGCATGCAGTAATCAAAAATAACACGGCATGTGGCAATGGATCGAAGATGTAAAGAGCAACGCATGTGTGGAGAATTCAGACAAATGTACAGCTTTCAGTTGTGCATTTCTAATGGGTTGATTGCATAATAGAAGGAATATTCACTCCACCATTTCAGGAACTACCATAACCATAAAATGGGGACCACGAAGTCAAAGAGCCAAGCCTCACCTATAAATAGCTTCTGCAAATTCACTAAGAGATATACTTGAATACATAGAGACGTGCATATACTGATCTGAGAGAGAGACCGGTCTGAAGTGATTTCCAGAGTAGATTCGGGATAATTACGAAAAAAGGCCGAGAGGTAAGTCTCCGGGGAAAGAATCCTTCCAATCCTCACCATTGAAGCGCTGTACGAAGGCCACTTCTACCAGAAGAGCAAGCCTGAGAGGGAAGCTCTCCTCTCCATTACTTTCACACATCGGCAAGCATAATCTCCGTTCCAGATCTGTGTCAAGATGTTGACACTTTTTTGTATTTGTTTCTAATCTCTTTTTCATCATCTGTATTCATCTTCTTTACTCTTTCATTCACACCATGTATCAAACGCTTAATCTTAGTATTAATTATTATAATCATTACCATTATTTTCTCTCTGTCTATTTTTGTTCATCCATAATCCATTTTCCCCATGATGTTTTCCTAATTCCCTAGGTAATTAGCAAGAATTAAGCAAGTAAATTAATTTGTGTTAAGGAAATAATTAAGTTTAGCTAAAGCATGCTCGACAACATCTTCACCTGTGAGAGCAGAAGGGAAGATGTCATTCTGCCTATCGAGAGAAGGTTGGAAGAATGCGTTAACTAAAGCGAGAGTACTTCCAGAGATGGAAGTAACCTTGTGTTCATCACGTTCATCCCTGTCTCACCATAGAGATATGGGAACGCGACCGATCACCAAGAGATGTACGCCAAGGGAAAGCGGAACCTTAGTTGCATCTTTAATGCAATTAGCAAACTTGCGTTGTTTTTACTATTTACTCTTTCTCTTTCTAATTCATCCATAAAGACTCAGTATCATGTATCATGTATCTTGTATCTTGTATCTTCTTAGTTTAGGATTTTATTTTCAACGCAATTTTATTTTATCAATGCAACTTTATTTTATTAACGGAATTTTATTTTCATCGCACCTTAGATTCCTGTATAAACCCATTTCTTTATTAATTGTACAAACCGGTCGCATGTATCACAAAAGTAACGCATTAATGAAAACAATCCATGTGTTCGACCTCAGATTATTTTGAGAAACTTGCGTTGGAATTATACTTGGTTTCAGCGCAAGGAAACTTGTGACACGCATTACTCTATCGTATATCACAAGCATATCATTAACAACGCATATTTAGAAGTAGTATCACATAAAGTCTAAAGATATAAATTTTAGCGTTACAAGTTTATACACATCCATTCTTTAGCGTAACAAGTTTATGGCACCATTGCTGGGGACATGAGCTTGTAGCACATTATCTATCATCACAGAGCATGCATAATAAGGAATTAATTCTTAGCACAACAATACCCATAAATCATAAAAGGTTAATAAATAAATATGAAAAACAATTCCTACTAATAAGTTTCAAACATCAAAACTAAACATTTAGAGAAACATGAAAGAAACTCAAAATTTCATGATGCGGAAGCGTAAAAACTAGTCCTAGTGGCTCGATCACGAATTCTGCTTGTCCATCGTCGGTGCATCTCTACCCTTACCTGAAACAACAACATGAGAAAGAATGAGTATAAAATACTCATTAAGTAACCTCACTATTGGGGTCCTGCTGGGCATCTATCTATGTCCTCTAGATACCCATCTCTGGTACATATACACATGAAACAAGAAGAAGACTGAGTCCTATCCTACTATAGTTAAATATGCCCACAACCTCTGGTGAATCCCGAAGGAGACACAAACTGGTGAATCCCGTAGGAAACAAAAACTGGTGAATCCCGAAGGAAACACAAACTGGTGAATCCCGAAGGAAACACAAACTGGTGAATCCCGAAGGAAACACAAACTGGTGAATCCCGAAGGAAACACAAACTGGTGAATCCCAAAGGAAACACAAACTGGTGAATCCCGAAGGAAACACAAAATCTAATGGGCATCTAACTAATCAGTAAGACATTCGCACAGTCTCAACATCAAAATCATCACCATACGAATCTATGACATACATATAATCCTCAGCATCATGGCTCTACCACATACACATATACCTCAACATCATGGTTCTACAACATACATGTATACCTCAACATCATAGTTCTACAATATACATGTATACCTCAACATCATCAGATCATATAAAATCATATGTAAGCACATACCATCTCATACTAGCATTCAAGTGTCTATGTGCATATTTAAATAATTCAGATCTCGTGCCAGAACATACTTTGATTCAGATCATACTATCAATTTATCATGCTAACATTTTGCCATAACATACATTTATCATGCTAGCATACAACTAAAGCCTGGCCCGTGGGCAATTCCAGTAGTAAGATTACTTACCTTAATCGAAAATCCACAGATAAAATCAGACAACCAAACGATGACAGCAGTTTGAAGTAACGGCCCTAACACACGAATACAACCATTAAATTTCAGTCCAACAATAATTGCGAAACCTTAGATTTAAATCCAAAATACCCAAAAGTTTACCCCAAGAAACTTGATCAACAACCACTCCCAAGATTTCGACTCCAAAATCTCCTCCTAACAGATTCTAATTCCAACGAATGACGACTTAGAACCTTCAAAACATGAATTAGCTGATTATTTACTCCAATAATCAATGGGTGTCAAAATCCTTCAAGAAATCCATCTCATAACATTGACCTTACCTAAATCCAAGGTCTATTCAAAACCAAGAGTTGATAGCAGAAACTGGCGAAGGGAGTTGAATGGCAGCTCTGTGACAGAAGCTCGAGCAGTCCGTCGGACAAATCTACGGCGGTGGGCCAGTAGCGCGAGGGTTTGCAGTGCTGGATGGAGGAGTGGCGCGCGGTTATGAACGACGGCTCCTTCGGTTCGGGCTCGATGCAGATGGCGACGACTCAGATGGACGGCTCCTCCATCTGGGCGAGATCTGTGTGATTCAGACGGACAGACAGAGGAGGGTGTGGGGGAGGTTACACAGAGAGGTCTGTGGTGGCCGAAGGAAGAATCGGCAGTGCGACGGATGATTGGAGTTTGGGCAGGGAGGGAGGCGACGACGAAAGGGATAAAAACGAGGGTAGGGGTTCCTTTTTGCGAGAGGAAGAAGAATGGGAAAGGGGTTTTGTTTTATAATAATAATAATGATAATAATAATAATAATAATAAAATATTAATAATTATAATAACTAAAAAGGAAATAGTATAATTATATTTAATTCATTTTCTTATTCCACTTTATACTATTAAATTCCTTTCCTTCTCAAAAGAAAATTAACTCTTGCCATTAATTTTCAAATTGAAGAATTTTCATGCCAACACTTAAATTCCCGCACCTATTCCAAAAATGCCCTCCAACTAAATAACAATTATTGAAATTCCAAATAATAAAGTTACTGAAATTACATTATTACTAAAAAAAATGTGCGGGGTGTTACATTCTTCCCTCCTCAAAAAACTTTCATCCTCAAAAGTTCATTCTTGAAAAAGCTCCGGGTACTGGGCCTTCATCTCATCCTCTCGCTCCAAGGTAGCATCCTTGAACGAGTGATTCTACCACAGGACTTTCACAAAAGCAATTTTTCAGCAGCGCAACATTTTTACCTATCTGGCGAGGATCTCTATAGGCTTCTCCTCGTAGCTCAAGTTGTCATTCAACTATAAGGGCCTGTAGTCAATTACATGGGACGGGTCTGTCACATAAATCCTTAGCATCGAAACATGGAAGACATTATAAACTGAAGACAGTGCTGGAGGGCAATGCAAAATGGTAAGCTATGAGGCCAACTCGTTCTAGAACCTCGAAAGGTCCAATGAATCTCGGACTCAACTTTCCCTTCCTGCCAAACCTCAGAATACCTTTCATGGGTGCCACTTTAAGAACACTTTCACACCAGTCTCAAATTCCAGGTTCTTTCGTCTTACATCAACATAGCTCTTCTGTCTACTCTAAGCTGTTTGTATACAAGCCCTGATCTTCTGTACTGCCTCATTCGTGGTCTGCACCAATTCAGGTCCTAACAATTTCCTCTCTCCTACCTTATCCCAACACACAGNCGTGGTCTGCACCAATTCAGGTCCTAACAATTTCCTCTCTCCTACCTTATCCCAACACACAGGGGACCTGCAACTCTTCCCATATAGGGCCTCAAAGGGTGACATCCCAATAGTGAACCGGTAGCTGTTATTATAAGAAAACTCCATTAAGTGCAAGTGAGCATCCTAGCTTCCTGAAAACTCTATGGCACAGGCATGCAACATGTCTTCCAGTATTTGATTAAATCTCTCTATCTGCCCATCAGTCTGAGGGTGGAAAGCTGTACTGAAGTCTAACCAGGTCCCCAAAGCTGCCTTGAGACTTTTCCAAAACTTAGACGTGAAACGAGGGTCTCTGTCCGACACGATGGACACGGGCACTTCATGCAATCTTACCACCTCCTTCATGTATATCTGTGCCCACTTATTCACTGAAAAGGTGGGCTTCTCAGGTATCAAATGTGCTAACTTCGTAAGTCTGTCTACCACGACCCATATCACAATAAAACTTTGACGGTTCGAGGCAATCCCACAATGAAGTCCATATACACATGCTCCCACTTCCATTCTGGTACATTCAATGGCTGTAAAAAGCCTGCTGGCTTCTGCCTCGGGGGTTTCACCTGCTTGCACACCAAGCACTTACTTACGAACTCTGCAACCTCTCTTTTCATATCATTCCACCAGTAATAACGTTTCAGGTCCTGATACATCTTGGTGCGTCCGGGGTGAATCGAAAATAAGGAACTATGAGCCTCTGACAATAACTCATCTTTAATATCACTAACTATTGGCACGCACAAACGCCCTTAGACTCGGTCACACCGACAACTGTGCTAACTGTGTCGTGACCTTTCCCACAGCCACTGCAATCTCTGCCCTCTCCAGTTCCCTGCACAAGTGAGTCTGTCTGGTAATGAGGGCTACTGAATTGTCCACCTTCTGTCTCTTATACACATCTAGATGTGTATAAGAGACATGGCACGCACAAACGCCCTTGATAAAAGAGGCCACCTTCTGCTAAAAATGAGAATTCGCCATCCTGGCCTGACTCCACCCTACGAACTCTCTCTTNCGACAACTGTGCTAACTGTGTCGTGACCTTTCCCACAGCCACTGCAATCTCTGCCCTCTCCAGTTCCCTACACAAGTGAGTCTGTCTGGTAACTGTCTCTTATACACATCTAGATGTGTATAAGAGACAGCAATAACTCATCTTTAATATCACTAACTATTGGCACGCACAAACGCCCTTGATAAAAGAGGCCACCTTCTGCTAAAAATGAGAATTCGCCATCCTGGCCTGACTCCACCCTACGAACTCTCTCTTTCAAATAAGGGTCGTCTCGCTGTGTATCAATAATCTTCTGCCTTAGACTCAGTCGCACCGACAACTGTGTTAACTGTGTCGTGACCTTTCCCACAGCTATTGCAATCTCTACCCTCTTCAGTTCCCTGCACAAGTGAGTCTGTCTGGTAATGAGGGCTACTGAATGGGCCACCTTTCTACTTAGAGCATCTGTCACTACATTTGCTTTTCCCGGGTGGTACAAAATTTCACAGTCATAATCCTTCACCAGCTCCAACCACCTTCTTTTCCTCATGTTTAACTCTTTCTGAGTGAAAAAGTACTTCAAACTCTTGTGGTCGATGAAGATCTGTATCTTCTCTCCATATAAATAATGTCTCCAGATCTTGAGAGAAAAAACCACTATTGCGAACTACAAGTCGTACATAGGATAATTCTGTTCATGCTTCTTTAGCTGACGTGAAGCGTAAGCAACTACTCTACTCTGCTGCATCAATATGCATCCCAACCCCTTCTTGAACGCATCACTGTAAATGACAAAACCGCCTGATCCATCCGGTAAAGTAAGAACTGGGGCTGAAACCAGCCTCTGCTTGAGGTCCTAGAAGCTGTTTTCACAAGCCTCATTCCAAACAAATGTTGTTCCCTTCCGAGTCAACTGAGTTAATAGGGCAGCTATACGAGAGAATTCCTTTACAAATCGTGTATAGTAGCTTGTTAACCCCAAGAAACTGCACACCTCACTGACTATGGTTGGATAAGCCCAACTCGTAACTGCCACAACTTTTGCAAGATCCATAGAGATACCTTCCTTCGATACTACATGCCCCAGGAAGGACACCTACTTCAACCAAAATTCACATTTAGAAAACTTAGCATACAGCTTATTGACCCTCAACGTCTCCAAAACTTTCTGCAAATGCTCCTCATGCTCAGCCTCTGTCTTGGAATAAATCAAGATGTCATCAATAAAAACAATCACGAAGCTGTCGAGGAATTCCTTGAACACCCTATTCATCAAATCCATGAACACTGTTGGTGCATTTGTTAGACCGAATGACATCACAATGAACTCATAATGTCCATATCTCGAACGAAAAGCTGTCTTCGATATGTCACTGTTCTTTATTCTCAGCAGGTGGTATCCTAACCGGAGATCAATCTTAGAGAATACTGTAGCTCCCTGCAACTGGTCAAAAAAATCATCGATCCGGGAAGGGGAAACTTATTCTAGACGGTCACCTTGTTCAGCTCTCTATAATCAATGCACAGACGTAACGATCCATCCTTTTTCACAAAAAAAACAGGTGCACCCCATGGTGACACGATAGGGCGTATGAAACCCTTGTCCAACAACTTTTGCAATAGACCTTCAATTCCTTCAACTCTGTCGGGGCCATCCTGTATGGAGCCTTCGAAATAGGGGTTGTGCCTGGCTCCAACTCAATGGCAAAATCTATCTCCCGCTGCGGGGGCAGTCTGGGAAGATTCTCTGGAAAAACGTCTGAAAAATCCCTCACTACTGGCTCCAAAGTCAAGGAGACTTCATTCTCTCTAGTGTTCACCACACTGGCCATAAAACTCAGACTCTATGGTCAAATAGTCTACTGACCTTCAATGCAGAAATCACTTTGGGTAGGACTACGGTCTAACCCCTTTAAACTTAAAACTGACTCTGGTATAAGGGTTAAAGATGACCTCCTTACGGGAGCAATCTATGCTAGCATGATTAGCAGCTAACCAATCCATGCCCAATATCACATCAAAATCGCACATATCTAAAATTATCTAGGTTACATCTAATGCGCTATTGGCTACCTCAACCTGACATGCTTTTATCTTTTCTGTAGCTAACATAATCTCTCCTGATGGAGTGGAAATGGACAATGCAAATGGCAAAGGTTCTGAGTCTAACATGGCATGCCTCATAAATACAGCAAATATAAATGAGTGCGAAGAGCCAGAGTCAAATAAAACAAGACCATGGTGTACCAAAATGGGACGTGTACCTGTTGATAACTTGTAGAAATACAAGTTATTTATGCTGCTTTATTTAGATATTGCGATTAAAAGAGAGGAAAGTTGCGTCAATTGTATGGAAATTAGCTAAGAAACACAAGAATTATAAGTTATCGTCAATACACCCACTGACACCATTGTAATGGTAGAAAATAATATTTCAAGTTAGTTTTGCAGGAAATCAAGTCACCGCATGCGTTCATGGCTCAAGAGAAGAGAACAACGCATCTAAGTCACATTGTGCCCATCATTCGGGAATGAATAGACGAACAACGCAATGACGGCACATGCGACAATCGACCAAGAGCATTGCGATCAACGCAACTTCAACCGCATACGGTAATAAAAAACAACACCGCATGCAAGCGCACGATCGAAAGATGCAAATGAGCAATGCAATCATGGAGGATTGTGACACGTGTACAACTAACCGTTATGCATTTTCGATGGATTGATTGCATAACAGAAGGAATATTTATTCCACCATTTTTGAAATTTCCATAACAATAAAGTGGGGACCACACGGCAAAGAGTCAGAGCATTCATCTATAAATACCCTCAGAGAATTCATTGAAAGATATACTTGATACGAGGCTATTTTGATATTTGTATATTGAGAGAGAGGCTGATCTGAGTGCTGATCGGAGAAGATCCAGGAAGAAAAGAGGCAAGGCCGAGAGGTGAGTCTAAGGGCGAATCATTCCAAATCCCCGCCGTGAAGCTTTGTACCTAGATCAACGCTACCAGTTGAGCAAGCCTAAGAGGGACGTTCATCCTTCAGTTCACTCCATACGCCGGCTAGCGATTTCTCCATCCAGATCTGTGCCAAGACTTTGGCACTCTTCTATATTTGTTTCTATTTCTATCATCAATTGTATCTCATCTTCTTAGTCTAAATCATTCACACCATGTATCAGACGCTTGATTCTATAATTAAATGTCATGATCATTTTCATCTCCATATTTTTGTCTACCTCCGCTCCTCTATGAATTGTTTTCTTCACGATGTTTTCTTAATCCCTTGGTAATTAGAATGAATTAAACAAGTAAATTAATTTGTGCTAAAGGAATAAATATGTTTACCTAAAGCAAGCTAGATGGCATCTTCACCTGTGAGAGCAGAAGTGAAGATGCCATTCTGATTTGTCGAGAGAAGGTTAGAAGAATGTGTTAACTAAAGCGAGAAGTATTTCCAGAGATGGAAGCAACCTTGTGTTCATTACGTTCATCTTTGTTTCACCACAGAGATGTGGAAACACGACTGATCACCGAGAGGTGTACGCCAAGGGAAAGCGGAACTGTAGTTATACCTTTAACGCAATTAATAACCTATATCTTGTATCATATTAGCTTAGGATTACTTTTATGCACTTTTATTTTATCACCGCAACTTTACTTTACCGCATATTTTACTTTACTGCAATTTTAAATACCTGTATAAACCCATCTTTTATTAATTGAAAAACCCCCGGTCGCATATATCACAAATATAACACATTAACTACACAATCCCTATGTTCGACCTCGATTCATTCCGAGAAACTTGCGGTGAAATTATACTTGGTTTCAACGCAAGGAAACTTGTGACAACACATAGCATACTACAAGCATTTCATTAATAACGCATACATCTAGAAGTAGTATCGCATATCATCATCAACACATTCATTCTTTTGCATTACAAGTTTATGGCGTCCTTGCCGGGGACATGGACTTGTACCATGCATCATATATCATAGTGCGTGTGCTTCACATAGAAACAATAAAAATCATGTCAACACCTGTCACCACGGTGCCTGACTTCTGGGCCTCACGCCAGTGGTAGAAAACACCCTACCCTACTATTGTTGGCAGCTCGGGCCTCCCTGGAACAAACTTACAGGCTGGCCCCTATGATCTGGCACATTCCTCCTCGGGCATCTATCTGACATATGCCCCTTCTGGCCACATCGAAAACAGATCCCAGAGCCGGCTAGACAATGTCCCCAGTGTTGCTTACCACAAGTGGTACATATCAGCCTATCCTCCCTGCCAGTCACAGCCTGGGAACCCTGTTGTCCCTACTAACGTGGAGCATTCACTGTGTTTTGGCTCCTCTACTGATGTTCAGGAGCCCTATGCTCAGCCTTTCTTTTCTGATCTGCGGAGGTCCCAATCCAGAGCAACCTTCTATATTCCTCTCCCACCTGGGAGTCAGCATCAATCCTCACAGTGGCCCGCAGTGCCGTAGCATACGTCTTGAGATCCAAGTCATGCACCATCCCTCGCAGTCCGCTCCTCAGGCCCTGGATGAAACTCTCAGTCCTTGCTACCTCGGTGGCTACTAGTTCAGGAGCAAAGCGAGACAGCTTATCGAATTCTTGCTCGTATTCCTCCACCGACATAACCCCCTACCTCAAGTTCAAGAATTTTTCCTGTTTGTTGTATCAGATGTTGGCCGAAAAGTACTTCTCATAAAAGCGCTCCTTGAACTGCTCCCAGGTTGCAAGTTCACCACCAGTATCAATCATCTTTTTAGCTGAACGCCACAAGATTTCCGCGTTACCAGTCAACATGAAGACTGCGCATTGAAGCTTGTGCTCTTCCGGGCACCTCATAAAACGGAATATTGTCTCAATAGATGACAGCCACATCTCTACATTGATGGGGTTCCCCAACGATCCATCAAAGAGGTGAGGGTCATACTTCCGAAAATCCCTCAGATGTTTAGCCTCAAGAGACAGGCCCTACATGTCTCTGTCCTGTGGTCGGGTATGTCGTAATGGCTCCGGTGGCACCGGCCGCTAACTCCAAATCATGTGTAAGGTAGTTACATTCATGCTTTTTTAACTGTCGAGAAGCATGAGCTACTACCTTCCCCTCATGCATCAGCACACATTCTAACCCTTGTCGGGATGCATCATAAAAAACCTCAAACTCTTTATCTAGTGTAGGTAGAGTTAATAATGGTGCTAACACTAACCTCTGTTTCAGTACTTGAAAACTATGCTCGCATTCTGACGACCACTCAAACTTTGCATCCTTTCTGGTCAGGCTTGTCAATGGAAGAGCTATCTTAGAAAATCAATCTATGAATCTCCTATAATAACCTGCTAAGCCCAGAAAATTAAGTACTTCATTACATTCAGGGGTCGTTCCAAATTAACTATTGCTTCTATCTTTTGGGAATAAACGCTAACTCTATCAGTTGAAACTATATGCCTAAGGAATACGACTTGATTTAACCAAAAATTGCATTTACTAAATTTGGCATATAACTCCTTTTCCCTTAGAATCTATAACACCATCCTCAGATGTTCTCTGTGCTTCTCCGCACTACCAGAATCCATTAGTATATCGTCTATGAAAACTATCACAAACTCATCCAGATAATGATGAAATATCCTATTAATCAAGTCCATAAATACCGCAGGAGCATTTGTCAATCCAAACGGCATTACTAGGAACTCAAAATGTCCGTATCTAGTTCTGAATGCAGTCTTTGGAACATCTGTGCCTTTCACCTTCAATTGGTGATAACCTGATCTCAAATCTATCTTAGAGAACACTGTGCCTCCCTTTAACTGATCGAAGAGATCATCTATACGAGGCAATGGGTACTTATTCTTAATGGTCACTTTATTCAACTATCTATAGTCTATGCATAATCTAAGAGTACCGTCTTTTTTCTTAACAAACAAGACTGGTGCTCCACAAGGCGACACACTGGGTCTAATGTACCCCTTATCTACAAGTTTCTGTAGCTGAGCTTTTAGTTCCTTCAGTTTTGTTGGTGCCATCCTATATGGTGCCTGGGATATAGGTGCTATACATGAAACTAACTCAATTGTAAACTCTATTTCCCTATCAGGTGGTAATCCTGGTAACTCTTCAGGGAATACATCTAAGAATTCTTGTACCATAGGTACATCCTCAGGTTTCAGTTTCTTATCCTGTGAAACTGCTACATAGGCTAAATAGGCTTCGCATCCTTTACTTAATAATTTCCTAGCCTTCACCGCTGATATTAAACTTCTGGGAAGTATTCTTTTACTTCCTACCAGGGTTATCACTTTATCACCTGGTTTTCTAAACACTATTTCTCTCTTAAAACAATCCATAGTGGCATAGTGTTTACTTAGGAAATCTATACCTAGGAACATCAAACTCTAGTAATTCTAATGGAATCAAGTTAACCCAAAAACTTTGATTTCCAAGAATTACTTCACAATTCTTGTAATACTCATGTACAACTAGAGGATCTCCTACAGGCGTAAAGATAAACAAATCCTCATTCATACGCTCAGGCACTCTATCTATATGTAATGCACACATGCTAGATATGAATGAGTGCGTAGCACCAAGATCAAATAATGCATAAGAGGATTGATTACATAAAGTTATCGTACCAGTTACGACATCTGGAGCCTCTTCCACTTCCTAGTGTGTCATATGTCTCTTATACACATCTAGATGTGTATAAGATATGTAATGCACACATGCTAGATATGAATGAGTGCGTAGCACCAGGATCAAATAATGCATAAGCGGATTGATTACATAAAGTTATCGTACCAGTTACGACATCTGGAGCCTCTTCCACTTCCTAGTGTGTCATAGCGTATACTCTAGCCTGCTGCTGCTGCTGTTACTGTTGCTGTTGGGGTCGTCCAGCTACCCTTTTCTGCTTAGCTACACCGGATCCCTCACCTCTAATTTTGGTCATTCTAGGTTGTTTACAGTCTGGGTAACTCCTCTTTGCACATTCTGTGCTCCGTGACCTACCTAAGAACAATCTCTCCTGAAATGCTCAGCTTGTCCACACTAGAAACACACATTCCTATTCCATAGCATACTTCTGTATGAGGCCTACCACAGTTTACACAAAGTGGTTTCCTCCCTATACTAGCTACTGACTCACTAGCACGACCTGATATTGACCTACCACTCTGTCCAGCTGTAAGTCTTGACCTCTTTTGACCTGAACTTTGTCGGCTCGTGCATCCAAAACTCTTTATACCTGACTGTCTAGAGAACGGGGGTCTAAATCTCTTACTTCTCGTTTCTCCATGCATTCTAAATTGTCCTTCACCTAGCTGGAGTATATCTTCCCTCGCTACACTCTACTCTACTCGGATAGCGCTCTCAACTAACTGAGTGAAATTCACCCAATTGGATGTAGAGGTAACGGGTGTACGTATCTTTCTTCTTAGGCCATTCTCAAATCTTCTACACCTCTCCTTTTCTTTCGCGATGATCGGAAGGGCATACTGAGATAACTCAATAAATCTTTGTTCGTACTCAGCAACCGTCATCACTCCCTGAGTTAGCCTAAGGAATTCCTCCCTCTTCGCTTCTTTAAAAGAACTAGGGTAGTATTTATCCTCAAATACCCGTCTAAACTCAGACCAAGTCATAGTTTCCGAACTATTCCTTCTGGCTACTATCACTTTCCACCACTTCTCAGCCTCTTTTTGCAGCAAGAATTCCGCTCACTCGACCTTACGGTCCTCAGGGCACCTCATAACCTTAAAACATTTCTCAATCAAATCCAACAAGATCTCAGCAACTACTGGATCTGTGGCTCCATCGAACGTTGTGGCTCCTAAAGCTTTCAGCCTCTCGATGCCAAATTTCTTTTCTGGATCGTTCTAAATCGATCCTACACTTGTCGCCAATCTTTGAGTGATTCTCTCGAATACTCGATCCGCTATCTGAGGTTCTACACCTATCATTGGTGTACTCTTCTCGTTTGCAGAAGTCACTTTCTGCTCTACTGAGTCTCTAACTCTTTTCCCCTTCGGATCTGGGTCCCATCTAACTTCAGGACCTCCACTGGTAGGTTCAACATTCCTCTCCTCAGTCTGCTTGCTCCGCTTGCCACTTCTCCTCAGCATCTTTGCCTAACTATTAAGTACACATGTTAGAGACTTATCTATGGGGCTTAATCTAATGCATGAACTCTCTATTTCACCCAATACCTTATGCTTTAATACTAAACTAGCTCAAACCTTTCCCAAGTTTACTTATACCTTTGCTCTGATACCAAGTTGGTATCAGCTAACTCTTTAATTTTCCCAGAAACTTATGCTCTGATACAAGCTGTCACACCCCACCTCAGACCACCCTCTTAGCCTAAGAAAGGGCATGACTGCAGCAGTTATCAACCCTGTGGCTGACACTTACTACATACTAATTGTTGTGAAATAACTCTGATACCAATATAAAACTCATATACAGTGGAATATCTTTAGGCCAAAATTTATTAATTCAGAAATATAACATATTTATAGTCATTACAACACTAGATTCATAAGTCCCAAAACCCACAAACCCTAGTTCCTATATGAACAACAGTAACATGCGTACAATATTAACAGTAACCACCTAACAAAGGGGTTACAAATCTCGTTATTCTTTAATGGCAGAGCAGATGCACAACTATCTTCAGAGAATTTGATAGCTACCTGTGGAGGGAAGGGGGGGGGGGGGGGAGAAAAAATTTAAAACGGGGTGAATTTGCGCCCAGTGAGTAACTTAATAAAGATAATTGATTCTCATGCAAAATCTCAATAAAGAGTTTAACTAAAATATAAGCTTCTACAGTACTTGTACTACAGTATAAACATTTTCCAAGCATGAACATATAAAGTTGTTTTAATCATCAAACAATAAAACTCTTTCTCAGTTGAGGATAACCCTACTGTGGGTAAAAAAAATCCCAACACCAACTACTAGTCAAGAGAGAACCCTTTTGCTCAATCTCTGACTCTACCTACGTGCACGTGGCCATACTAAGTACTGTCATACCTTAGGTACTCCTGCTCAGATACCTTCTCAAACGTCCTTCAGTATCTGGTTGGTTTGATACCTTCTCAAACGTCCTTCAGTACCAATAGATACCTTCTCAAATGTCCTTCAGTATCTAGTTGGGCGGATTTCTAATATGTCCTTGGGTATCGCATTTTAAGTAAAACTAGTCATAAATGACTTTCTCTCTTTAAAGCATGTAAAGTATAACACATATAAAAACATGCTTTAAAGTTACTAACGCATGTTGAGTATATTTAACACATATAAATCGCTTTTCAACAATTTCTCACACATGCATGCGTTTAAAAACATAACTCATGGATTGCTTGGAAATCACTTTGTAAAACTAGCTGGCATGAGAATAATCTTCTTTAAAACATGTTTTCTATAACACGTTGTAATAAAACATTTTAAGCAAATGTTTAGTCAAAACTTTTTAGCCACTCACCTTGATTGCTTGGAGCTTTTCACTCTAGTAGCTCCCTTTTCTACCTCGGGCTCCCTTTTCACCCCTAGAATTCATATTCAACTTACAACTCAAATTACTCACAGTTATAAATTTTATTTTGAGATGCTTCCTTCTACAAACATATTTCAAAATATCTCAGGAAGCTTATCCTAAACTTGAGCTCAGAAATCCTCGTGGTTTGACCGGAATCACAGAATCTTCAAGACTGGCCTACACTGATCCGACAGACTAACCCTTCTGCCTTCTTCTCAGTTTCCAACCCGATCCCTTCGCAATTTTCTTTCGGCAGCCCTACCCTAAAAACTAGACTTTAGAGCTTTCAGGTAGCTTTGGAATCACTCCAAACACACAAGTAAATTGGGAGAACTCCTCGTCCCAAGTTGATGCGTCCTCTTCAGACCTCACTGTCCAATGCGTCCTCTATGACTAACGCATGGATTTGGCACCAACACAAGGTTTGCTCCACTCTCCCACTCTTTTTATGGTATTTCTGAATTGTGATCTAAAAATGAAGTCTCATGGCTATATTTATAGGCGTCCAAACCTTCTCCGGAGTTGACACCACTTACTTGGTTGCATGGCCAAGTGTCTCCTTCTCACCTCATCAATGCAATGTTGTGGTCATCGCAAGCTAAGTGTCTTCTTCCCATGTTGCCAACGCATGGGCCTCCAATCTGATGCCACCACCTCAAATTCTTAAGGCTTAAAGCTTTCCTCCTAAGAAGACACATGGTTTTGATGATGTTTTCTATGTGACCTCACCCTTGTATGCGTCCAACTCTTGGATGTTCAACACCTAGTCCATAAACAATGCATAGCCTCTACTCAAAGGTGTGCTGCATGGGCTAGGCACTCGACGCATGGGCGTGCTGCTCGCTCGAGGCATGGGCATGCTTGGCAGCATAGGCTGCGTGTGGCACCTTGATGCTTGGCCGGGTGCTTAGGCACATGGGTGTGCTGCTTTGACGCACATGCAGCGTGTGCTGGCCAACACTAGCTCGCTCGGCTGCATGGGCTGCGCGCCTTGCTGCATGGTAAGGCACCTCTGACTGCACGGCATGGTTGCTCGATAGGCTGCTCACCGCATGGGCGTGGCCGCTCGGCAGTGCGCTCAATGCACGGGCATATCCACTCAACGCATGGGCGTATTACTCACAGTTATAAACTTTATTTTGAGATGCTTCCTTCTACAAACATATTCCAAAATGTCTCAGGAAGCCTACCCTAAAATTTGAACTCATAAATCCTCGTGATTTGGCCAGAATCACAGAATCTTCAAGACTGGCCTACACTGATTCGACAGACTAACCCTTCTGCCTTCTTCTCAGTTTCCAGCCCGATCCCTTCATAATTTTCTTCCAGCAGCCCTACCCTAAAAACTAGACTTCAGAAATTTCAGGTGGCTTTGGAATCATTCCAAACGCACAAGTAAATTAGGAGAACTCTTCGTCCCAAGTTGATGCGTCCTCTTCAGACCTCACTGTCCAATGCGTTTTCTATGACTAACGCATGAATTTGGCTCCAACGCAAGGTTTGCTCCACTCTCCCACTCTTTTTACGGTATTTCTGAATTGTAATCTAAAAATGAAGTCTCATGGCTCTATTTATAGGCATCCAAACCTTCTCCGGAGTTGACACCACCTACGTGGCCGCATTGCCAAGTGTCTTCTTCTCACCTCATCAACGCAATGTTGTGGTCATCGCAAGCTAAGTGTCTTCTTTCCATGTTGCCAACGCATGGGCCTCTAATCTGATGCCACCACCTCAAATTCTTAAGGCTTAAGGCTTTCCTCCCAAGAAGACACATGGTTTTGATGACGTTTTCTATGTGACCTCAACCTTGTATGCGTCCAACTCTTGGATGTCCAACGCCTAGTCCATAAACAACACATAGCCTCTACTCAACGCATAGCAAACCAATTCACTATCATTACAATTCAACTTAGCCATGCAAGGAGATAACCATCACCAACACACAGGGTGACCGTCCATTCTCATTGCATGGCTCACTCGCAAGGCTTGCTTGGCATGGGTGCATGGTGCTGGCCACCAACGCATAGGTGCGCTGCATGGGTTGGCTACTCGACGCATAGGCGTGCTGGTCACTCGACGCAAGGGCGTGCTTGGCCGCATGGGCTGCGCATGGCGCCTTGATGCTTGGTCGGGTGCTTAGGCGCATAGGCGTGCTGCTTTGACGCATGGGCGTGCAGCGTGTGCTGGCCATTGATCGCTCGCTCGGCTGCATGGGCGCATGGCATGGGTTGTGCGCTTGGCTGCATGGCATGGCTGCTCGGCAGGGTGCTCACCGCATGGGCATGGCCGCTCGGCAGTGCGCTCAATGCACGGGCATGGCCACTTGGCAGTGCGCTCAACGAACGGGCGTATCCACTCGACACATGCGTCTAGTCGGGGCTGCTCGACGCATAGCCTGGGTGCTGGCCGAGGCTACCCGATGCATTGCCTGGGCGCTGGCCAAGGCTACTCGACACATGGCTGTCTTTCCATGCATGCCTCACCCACCCGTGTGCCTTCCAACGCATCATCTCCTTTTGTCCTTCTTCAGCCGCATGCCTTCACCAATAACTCTTCCAACGTATCAACACCACTCTAAAACACAAAATTCTATACTTAGCCAAATTACCAAAGATTTTCCCAAAAGTTAAACTTCCAAATTTCCTTTTTTTCTGAAAATCTCCACTTTTTCCTCTTTGCTTCAAATTTCCTCTTCCAACGCTGAACCAATTGACCACAATGATGAATTTGATCCAAGGAATTACAATCAGTAGCCCAACACCGCAAGGTGGCCAAATAAACGCAATAAGTCAAAACACCATAAGGTGTGCGACTTGCGGTGATGGGTATGCGATGGAAGATTGTCCAAAAACCCACAGTCAGTATATTTTGTAAAGAACAACACCTTTTCCAACACCTACAACCCCAGGTGGAAAAACCACCCAAACTTTGCTTGGAAAAATCAACAACAAAACTTTCAATCTATGGCACAAAAAGAAGGGCCACCAGCGTTCTTTCAACGCAGCAACAGTCAACAGAGTAACCAAGAAAGTAGCTCACAATAATCACCGCAATCTTCTTCCCTAGAAGGCCTATTGAAGCAATATATAGAGAAAAATGAGACGGTGCTTCAAAGTCAGGCTACGTCCATCCGCAACCTTGAATTGCAAATGGGCCAGATTGCAAATGAGCTCAAGAGTAGACCGCAAGGGGCGTTTCCAAGTTCAATTGAGCTTCCACGCAACCCAGGGGGTTCAAGCAAGGAGCAATGTTAGGTTATGACATTGCGCAGTGGAAAGAGTGTGGAGGGAGAAAAGAAGGATCAGAACAGATCAACTTCCATCGCAGCTAAACCTGTGATTGCGGCAACGCAAGAAGAAGAAAAAGAAAATCAAGCAGTAGAACCTGAGGTTGTATCAACCTCAAAGTCAAATAAAACAGGAACCATGAAAGTCCAGTTACCACCTTTCCCTCAGAGGTTAAAGAAGAAGAAAAATGAAGAGGTACAGTACCAACGCTTCCTATCTATGTTAAAGCAATTACATGTTAACAATCCTTTCAGTGAAGCAATTGAGGAAATGGCTACCTATGCCAAGTTTCTGAAGGACATAGTAACAAAGAAAAGAGGTGCTGGAAAATTTGCCATGGTGGAATTAACGCAAAGTTCCAAATCTATTATCCCATCAAAGATGAGCAATCCTGGGAGCCTCACTATTCCTTGCTCCATAGAAGTACTCTCTATTAGGAAAGCCCTGTGTGACTTGGGGATCAACATAAATTTGATGCCACTGTCAATCTTTCGACAACTAAATGTGGGGCAACTTGTGCCGACATCCGTGACTCTCCAACTAGCCGACAGATCTCTGGTTCATCCAGAGGGTAAGTTGAAGGACGTGTTGATCATGATTGATAAATTTATTTTGTCAGCTGACTTCATCATCTTGGATTATGAGGCCGATAAAGATGTGTCCATCATTTTGGGGCGACCTTTCTTATCAACAGGTCGTGCTCAAAATGATGTGCACAAGGGCGAGATCACTTTGAGCATAAACGGACAGAAGCTCAAATTTAATATAATTTGTGCCATGAAATTTCCTGATAAAGAAGAACTGCCAGATTCGGAAGATGATGTAAATTTATTGAAGAAGAAAAGTCTGATGAAGAGTATGAAGAAGAGGATGTCGACGCATCCATAGCTGCCTGCAATGCGATCATAGCAAAAAAAACAAAGAAGAGGGATCGATCGCAATGCAAGAAGCAGAGTCAAAGAAAGAAAGAAAAATAATGCAACCTTCTCTCATGTAGCCACCAACCCTTGAACTAAAAACCCTACCAACACACCTGAAGTACGAATTTATGGGGCAGAATGAGAAGCTGCCGGTCATAATTTCCTCCGCACTTAATGCAGATCAAGAGAATGCGTTGATGAGCATTCTCAAAAAGCATGTGCGAGGAATCGATTGGATGCTCGCTGATATCAGAGGAATTAGCCCCGCGCACTGCATGCACCACATTCGTCTTAAGGATGACCACAAAGCAACCATTGAGAATCAACGTAGACTTAATCCTGCAATGAAAGAGGTCATCAAAAAGAAGATTATCAAGTGGCTGGATGCGGGCATTATCTATCCCATTGCAGATAGCACGTGGGTCATCCCCGTGCAATGTGTGCCACAGAAAGGCAGAATGACGGTAATCCCCAATGAGAACAATGAATTAATATCGCAGAGAACCATCATTTGATGGCGCATCTGTATGGGCTACCACAAATTGAATGCGGCCACAAAGAAGGATCATTTCCCTTTGCCATTCATCGATGAAATGCTGGATAGATTGGTAGGGAATGATTTTTACTGTTTCTTGGATGAATACGAAGGGTACAACCAGATCATGATAGCTCCTAAAGACCAAGACAAGACCACATTCACCTGCCCATATGGGACATTTGCTTTCCGTCGCATGCCGTTCGGCCTCTGCAATGCGTCAAGCACGTTCCAGAGGTGCACGATGGCAATCTTTTCAGATTTTCTCGAGGACTCGGTAGAAATATTTATGGATGACTTCTCCATTTATGGGAACACTTATGAAGTCTGCCTGGAAAGTTTGGAGAAAATTTTGAAAAGATATGAAGAGACAAACTTGGTGCTTAATTGGGGAAAATGTCACTTCATGGTGACAGACGGTAAAGTGTTAGGGAACAAGGTCTCTAGAGAAGGGTTGGAAGTGAACAAAGCAAAGATTGATGCAATTGAAAAGCTTCCACCTCCAACCAACGTGAAGGCAGTACGAAGCTTCCTAGGCATGCTAGAATCTACAGATGATTCGTTAAAGACTTTTCTATGATAGCAAGACCATTGAGTGCGATACTAGAGGTAGACAGAAAGTTTGAATTTGACAAAAATTTCCTCAACACATTTCGAATTTTAAAGGATGCGCTGATTACCGCACCCGTCTTAATTGCACCAGATTGGACACTTTCGTTCGAAATCATGTGTGACACGAGCGGGTATGCGATGGAAGCTACGTTAGTGCAAAAGAAGAAAAAAAATTTCACCCCATCGCATATGCAAACAAAACCCCAAACCCTGCTCAACTTAATCACACCACCACTGAAAAAGAGCTTCTGGCAGTGATTTTTGCGTTGAAAAAATTATGGGCATATTTGTTGGGAACCAAGGTACTCATTTATACTAATCAGTCGACAATTAAATATTTGATGACAAAGAAAAACGCAGAGCCGAGATTGATCAGATGGGTTCTCCTCCTTCAAGAATTTGATATCGAGATAATTGATCGAAAGGGGATAGAGAATCAAGTTACGGATCACTTGTCCAGACTGGAGAATCCTGAAGTTGACCACAATGAATCTGAAGTGAGTGTCGTGTTCCCAGACGAGTAGCTGTTTCACGTGCGGACATCGTTAATTATTTGGTCTGTGAACAATTCCCTGAAGATTACACCTACCATCAACGGAAGAAGCTCAAGAATGAATGCAGACACAACCATTGGGATGAGCCGAATTTGTATAAAAGAGGTGCAGACTAAATCATTCGATTATGCGTACCAGATGCCGCTCAACAACGCATATTGTCATAGTGCCATGATTCACCTTATGGAGGGAACTTTGGAGGACAACGTACTACAGCCAAAGTTTTGCAAAGTGGATTCTTTTGGCCTTCATTATTCAAGGATGCTACTGACTATGCAATGAAATGTGATTGGTGTCAACGCACTAGCAACATTTCATGGAAGAACGCAATGTCGATGAATACTATCCTGGAGCTAGAATTATTCGATGTATGGGGGATTGATTTCATGGGACAATTCCCTTCTTCAAATGGTAAACACTATATTTTCTTAGCCGTTGACTATGTCTCAAAGTGGATAGAGGCAATTGCATGCGCCACAAGTGATGCGCCAGTAGTCTTCCAGTTCCTGAAGAAAAATATTTTCACGCGTTTTGGCACTCCCCGTGCCGTCATAAGTGATGAAGGAACCCATTTTGTCAACCACAGTATTAAGGAGCTGCTGTGCAGGTACAACATCCTCCACAAGGTGGCCATCGCATACCATCCGCAAACAAATGGTCAGGCTGAAGTGTACAATCGGGAAATTAAATCGATACTTGAGAAGGTAGTCAAACCTTCACGAAAGGATTGGGCAATGAAGCTTGATGATGCGTTATGGGCATACTGAACCGCATTTAAAACACCTATAGGCATGTCCCCCTATGCGTTGGTATTCGGCAAAGCGTGTCACTTGCCCTTGAAGCTGGAATATAAGGCACTGTGGGCAGTCAAGAAACTGAATTTTGATTTAAAGGAAGCAGGGGAAGCGCGAAAAATGTAATTGGTCAAGCTAGAAGAATGGAGGAACAACGCATATGAAAATACGAAATTTATAAGGAGCGCACCAAGCGCTGGCATGATCAATGCATATATAGCAAGAACCTCTAAGTCGGACAGAAAATCTTATTTTCAATTCACGTCTGCGACTCTTCCTAGGGAAGCTAAAGTCTCGTTGGTTCCAACCGTTCATAATTCGACAAGTACTTCCGCATGGCGCGGTAGAATTATCAAATAATGACGGTACCAACATATTCAAAGTCAATGAGCAGCGAGTAAAAGTATACCATGGAGAAGACTAGCATCACAAAGTCAACTCCATGGAATTGAGAAACTTTGATAAAAGAAGGAAGTAGGTGGTCTCTGCATTGTCACATAATCGCAATTCCTCAGGGATGCAAGTTTGGGAAACTTCAAGTCTTCAACTCTTTTTTCCACTACTCAAAATCTTCACTATCTTTCAGCTATCTTTTCATTTTTCAAGATTATCTACAAAATATATATATATATATATTAATTTGCGTTAATGATTTTTTTCTTTTGTTTAAAATAATTTGACCCTCTCTTTGTTTTTCTTACAATGATCGAGGCGCTGGATTGCGACGATTACGCGAAGAAGCATTCATCTTATTCCATCACCACAACTCAGAGAAGAAAAATCGCCGCAAGGATGGATGCGTCAACACACTGCAGGCGACAGCGCAATATTTGGAGGGGTACTCTTTATTATCTTTATTTCAAATTTTGCACTATCACATTGCATTTCACTTTTCGAAGTTTTATCACTGCATCCTTCTTAATTACCACAATCATTAACAAATAGATAAATTTAGTAGTTTACCGCATTCTGTTTCTTTACCAAGTAAGATTTCAATGATGAGAAATATGCTTCTATTTCTTTCGTATATATTAGAGTCAACTTAATCTTAATATAGTCACCTCATAAAATATTTCTAGAAGTTAGGGGTTTGCTAGCTTTCTTTCAAACGCTCTTTACAACGTATTCTAGAACATCGGATAATTTATTTTAATCTTTTGGCAATGGGGACATTGCCACATTTTAAATTTGGGGGTGAGGTATTTATTTTTCGACCTTGCTATTTTCGGTTCTACAAAAAAAAAAGAAAAAAAAACTTTTTTTGAGAATAACAACTCCACTGTCAACGAAAAGGGGAAACTCATATTGATAAGAGTTAAGTTGTGAAAGGCACTTACCCGTAGTTGGATCTCCGCATGACACACGTGAGGGCAAGCCAAAACGAAAGTAAGTTACCAGGATCAACGCATAAATTAATGACCGCAACTCCAATGCCAAAGGTATAAGTTTAATCTGAGAAAGAGTGCAGTGCTCGTAGTTGGATGTCTGCATGACACCCGTGGGAGCAAGCCAAAACGAAGGCAAGGCACTCGGATCAGCGCAAGGTCAGAAAAAAAATAGCAATAAAGAAAATTTTCGTGCAAGGATAAATCTTTTGTCACCCTGGTAGAAATTTTCTTTTTGAAATAAATCATGCGATGCTCCAAGAATTTAGTAAAGTACTTTTGAAAGTTAAACTTGCAGTCCCTAGGTCTTAGAAATATTTTAAGAGTAGACTTGAATAAGACTTAGGAAAATTCTAGTATACAGGATTTGAATGAAGTATCCTTGAGAAATCTAGGAAAAGAACTTTGCGGTTAACTAGCTAAAGGGATCTTTAGCTTATGCTTGAGGACAAGCATTATTTAAATTTGGGGGTGTGATAACGAGCAGAAATGCACGCTATCATAGTACTAAGTTCTTAAATAATGTTGGATTGTGTTGATAGAATATGTTAAATTGCGTTCATTAAGCATAAATTCTACAATATTGCGGTCGCATGCATCAAACGCATTAGGGCAGTTGATCTCTATATTTTTGTGCAGAATAATGCGTTAACGCAATGCAAAGAATACGATCATAGAAATATATCGGTCGAGCGCAACTTCACCGCAAGACTTCGTTGATCGTGCTCACAAACATCCACCCAAAAAGAATCACCGCAATATGGTGGGCGCATCAGGACAAAAGAACAATTAAGATCGATGGGACGGAAAGCTAACAGCAGTCGGATCCAAATTAAGTTGACAGCCAATAACGGTCATAAAGTACATCCAGCTTTATAGGTGACAGATATCCGGTGCATCAGTCGGGAATTAAAGTTGCCCCATATGTACAGCCAAGAAAGAGAAGTTGTCTTTCACCTTTGATGCCCTATAAATACCAAGTGCATTCTTCAGAGAAGGAGTTAAACAGTCGATTACTTCATCACTTTACAAGTTCACACCTCTGTTCATAGTTTTCATTTCCATTTCACGGCGGAGCTAGAGAAGAGTGGTGATGTCGGAGATTGTCCAAGGTAGCTCGAGAGAGAACCTTGGGGTGTGAGAGCAGAGAGCGGGTTGACTCTTGCAAAAGCGAGAATATCTTTAGAGCACGAGTAGAACAGTGTAACACCTAGTGGCAAGAAATTACTCCAGGCACTTTACTATACTTGCATTGTTATTCTGTACTTCATCTTTTATCTATTCAATGGAAGTTATATTTCTACATCTGCTCACTCTCTTAATACGCATGAGTAGCTAAGCTAGTTGAATGAGTTGAGAGGAACTAAGTTAACATGATCTAGGAAGTTCATTGCTTGCGATTGTCTTGTTTTATGCTGTGCAAAACATCCCATTAGAGTTGCTCGAAAGAGAATCTAAAGAAAGAACCTTATGTCTCAAGAGAGCTAGGTTAGAATCTGACTTGAAAGAGCAAGATTAGGCCTGCATAAACAAGAGATAGGGACTTAGAGATAAGCCCTGTTTGTCAACTTGCATCGCATGCATCCTAGGAATAGGAATGATATTATGCAGTCTCATATTTGTGTGAATGTCATGTTGTCATTGCATAAATAAAAATGGAGGTTTATGTGTAAACCCTGTAGACTTATCGCATATTTATCACATGCGTTCTAGCCTTAGAAGCCATGGCATTCATGCCAGGAGGTGGTTTACTATTGTATGCATGTTGCATGATCTCAAGGCACGAACGCAACCTAGGGAGTGTTAGTTGAAACCCTTCTCAACCCGTTCACCGCATATTCATCGTATTTCCCGTTGCCAACTCTTTTCGAACTCTGCCATATTTATCATTATTTTCATTAACGCAACAATAAACCAACCACCTTATTTATTTTACCGATTATCGCAAAGTTTTCAGAAGAAAATTATCAACGCAAACTATTTTCACAAGTCCCTGTGATTGACCCAGGACTTACCAAGAAACCAGAGGAATTTACACTTGGATTCCATTGGGGAAACTTGAGTGCACAACGTAATTCCATCAATGTATATCATCCATTTTCCACATTTAATAAAATAACGCAGCATCTGGCACATATACATATGAAACAATAAGGAGACTGAGTCCTATCCTACTGTAGTTAAATATGCCCATTACCTCTGATGAATCCCCAAGGAGACACAAACTGGTGAATCCCAAAGGAAACACAAACTGGTGAATCCCGAAGAAAACACAAACTGGTGAATCTCGAAGAAAACACAAACTGGTGAATCCCAAAGGAAACAAAAAATCTAATGGGCATCTAACTAATCAGTAAGGACATTCGCACAGTCTCAACATCAAAATCATCACCATACGAATCTATGACATACATATAATCCACAACACCATGGCTCTACCACATACATATATACCTCAACATCATGGTTCTACAACATACATGTATACCTCAACTTCGTAGTTTTACAACATACATATATACCTCAACATCATCAGATCAAATACAATCATATGGAAGCACATACCATCTCATACTAGCATTCAAGTGTCTATGTGCATATTTAAATAATTCAGATCTCGTGCCAGAACATACTTTGATTCAGATCATACTATCAATTTATCATGCTAACATTCTACCATAACATACATTTATCATGCTAGCATACAACTAAAGCCTGGCCCGTGGGCAGTTTCAGTAGTAAGATTACTTACCTTAATCGAAAATCCACAGATAAAATTAGACAACCAAACAATGACAGCGGTTTGAAGTAACGACTCTAACACACAAATACGACCATTAAATTTTAGTCCAACAATAATTGCGAAACCTCAGATTTAAATCAAAAATTCCCAAAAGCTTATCCCAAGAAACTTGATCAACAACCACTCTCAAGATCTCGACTCCAAAATCTCCTTCTAACAGATTCTAATTCCAACGAACGATGACTTAGAACCTTCAAAACATGAATTAACTGATTATTTACTCCAATAATCAATGGGTGTCAAAATCCTTCAAGAAATCCATCTCATAACATTGACCTTACCTAAATCCAAGGTCTGTTCAAAACCAAGAGTCGGCGGCGAAAACTGGCGACAAGAGTTGAATGGCGGCCCCGTGACAAAAGCTCGAGCAGTCCGTTGGACAAATCTACAACGGCGGGCAAACGGCGCTAGGGTTTGCAGGGCTGGACGGAGGAATGGCACGCGACTGTGAACGGCGACTCCTCCGGTTCAAGCTCGAAGCACGCAGCGGCGACTCAGACGGACGGCTCCTCCGATTGGGCGAGATCGGTGGGATTCAGACGGACGAATAGAGAAGGTGTGGGGAAGGTTGCATGGTGAGGTCTGTGGTGGCCGAAGGGAGAATCGGCAGTGCGACGGACGATTGGAGTTTGGGTAGTGAGGGAGGCGGTAGCGGAAGGATAAAAACGAGGGTGGGGTTCCTTTTATCGAGACCAAGAAGGAGGGGAAAGGGGTTTTGTTTTATAATAATAATAAATAATAATAATAAAATAATAATTATAATTATAATAACTAAAAAGAAAATAGTATAATTATATTTAATTCATTTCCTTATTTCACATTATACTATTAAATTCCTTTCCTTTTCAAAACAAAATTAATTCCTGGCATTAATTTTCAAATTGAATAATTTTCACGCCAACACTTAAATTCCCGCACTTATTCCAAAAAAGCCCTCCAACTAAATAACAATTACTGAAATTCCAAATAATAAAGTTACTAAAATTACATTATTACTAAAAAATGTATGGGGTGTTACAATTTGAATCATTCAAATTAGAATTAAGAGAAATAGTAATTATATGAGATATAATTACATGTTTAATTTTAGAATTAAACGGAATAGAAGAATATATATATTTAAATATGATTTAAATATATAAAGATGGATATGTGTTAAAATTAATTTAATATTTGATATTAAATTGATTAAGTTTTATTTAATAATTAATTTTTGAAATTAATTAATTTTTTCATTTTTTAAAATAAAAATAGATTTTATAAAATCAAATTTTGATTTTTAGGTAAAATTGAAAAAGTAAAAACCAAAAACACACAAAATGGGAAAAAAAAAAATTCCATTATCCATCACCAAATAGCTCACTCAAATGCCATTATCTTTGTCTTGTCTTCACCAAGCATGAGCTGCAACTCATACAATTCTTCTTTTTGCATGTTGATTTGCAATATAATGAAGAGATTAGAGTGAAAATCGGGCATGCAATCTATATAGATTTTGAGAGAAAAAATGGTTTGAAGAAAGAGTTCTTCAGCTGATTTTCTGCAGTGAGCATTTCTCCTTCCACCCTTTATTCAAGCTTGTTTTGAGTCCCACAACTCAATCTAGAGCACCAAGAGAATAGTGGATAAGATCTTGAGATGGTCTACAAGAGGATTTGGAGAAGATAGTAGCTGGTGAATGAACTTTGAAGAGGTTCTACAAGAGGTATGTCTTGAAACTCACTTGCTTCTACAAAAGCATGCTTTATATTTTGTCAAAATTAGGGAATTTGAGTGCTTAGATGATTCTTGTGCTTCCGCTGTTGTTGATACATTCCTACAAAGTACCACCGATCCCTCTAATAAACATAAGTCATAATCCTGCTATGACTGAGTCTTCTTTTTCAAAGAGAAGTTGTGGCCATTATGTTCAAGCCCCAGAATCAGCCTTTAAGGGAGTAATCTCTCTACTTATCCCTGCTTCAGAAAAGGAGTGAATTCCATCTTGTGGATTGAGTTCCCAGCTCCCAGATCAGACAAGTCCCAAAAAAGGTAGGCATGTTGAGTTGGCAATCTGGCCACTCTCACCCATACTAATCAAAGGACTACCCTTAAAGGCAAGAGTTCCTAAAACACTCAGGAATGAGGTCATGTCACCTATGGTCGTTTAGGTGAGATGTATGTCTCTTGTATCAATGGCGTTATATACATAGTCTAGTCATCTCGTTGTCCAGGTCTTATACAAACTCTTTTTATAGGACACGCCCCTTCGCACTTCTCCACATGAATGGTTAGGATCTACTATCTGTAGTAGTTTACAACACTTGCAAACCTCTACAAAGCGAACCATATCTGTAGTGTCACCAGGATCAGGTATCCCACCTTAATTCTCATACTACAGGCCTATTTAGGTTATCACTTAAGGCATGATCCACTTGTATATCACATATACATGTTTAAGTTCACATAAGATAACCAAAGAGCTTTGTTTATTGGATATGAGTAAATGCCAGAATTAAATAACACTTATTTTATTCATTGTACAATGTGTATCTTTACAAAACAACGAGATTCCGAGACAATTAGGACACCAATCCCAACAATCTATCACTTGTCCTAATGACTCGGGAGACTAATGTACAATACAATATAAAAATGTACAATATATATAAACTAGGGCATACCCCAGTATCATCTCCCACTTGCCCTAGACAAGATGTCGCATTTCCCGCAGACCCAGACTCTCTAGGTGACCCGCAAACACTTTAGCCATGAGGGCTTTTGTAAAAGGATCAACAACATTGTGCTCCGATGCAATCTTCGTGACTATCACATCACCGTGATGCACAATCTCCCTGATCATGTGATATTTCCATTCTATGTGCTTACCCCGACGATGACTCTGAGGCTCCTTCGAATTTGCCACAGCCCCGCTGTTATCACAATACAGTGTGATAGGCAAATCCATATTTGGAACAACTTCCAAATCTGAAAGGAACTCCCTGATCAGGTGATATTTCCATTCTATGTGCTTACCCCGAAGATGATCCGAGGCTCCTTTGAATTTGCCACAACCCCACTGTTATCACAATACAGTGTGATCGGCAAAACCATATTTGGAACAACTTCCAAATCTGAAAGGAACTTCCTCAGCCAAACACCCTCTTTAGTTGCTTCACAAATCGCTACGTATTCAGCTTCCATAATGGAGTCCGCGATGCATCCTTGCTTGATGCTTCGCCAGACTACAGCCTCTCCATTCAGAGTAAACACTGACACCGATGTCGATTTGCGATAATCTCTATTGGTCTGAAAGTCAGAGTCCATGTATCCTATAAGGATCATATCCTTATCTTCATAGACAAGCATGTAGTCCCTCGTTCTCCGAAGATACTTGAGGATCATCTTGATCGCCGTCCAATGATCAAATTCTGGATTGGACTGATATTGACTGACAATCTCTACTGCCTAACAAATGTCGGGTTTGGTACACAACATTGCATACATCAAGCTTTCTATAGCAGAAGCATAGGGAATCTGTCTCATCTCCTCAACTTCTTAAGGTGTCTTAGGACATTGATCCTTAGACAAAACGATTCCATGCCTGAAGGGT
>NC_052349.1:94770614-94891542 GCF_009727055.1 Benincasa hispida | reverse complement strand
GAGAGAAAAATGGTTTGAAGAAAGAGTTCTTCAGCTGATTTTCTGCAGTGAGCATTTCTCCTTCCACCCTTTATTCAAGCTTGTTTTGAGTCCCACAACTCAATCTAGAGCACAAGAGAATAGTGGATAAGATCTTGAGATGGTCTACAAAGGGATTTGGAGAAGATAGTTAGCTGGTGAATGAACTTTGAAAGAGGTTCTACAAGAGGTATGTCTTGAAACTCACTTGCTTCTACAAAAGCATGCTTTATATTTTTGTCAAAATTAGGGAATTTGAGTGCTTAGATGATTCTTGTGCTTCCGCTGTTGTTGATACATTCCTACAAAGTACCACCGATCCCTCTAATAAACATAAGTCATAATCCTGCTATGACTGAGTCTTCTTTTTCAAAGAGAAGTTGTTTGCCATTATGTTCAAGCCCCAGAATCAGCCTTTAAGGGAGTAATCTCTCTACTTATCCCTGCTTCAGAAAAGGAGTGAATTCCATCTTGTGGATTGAGTTCCCAGCTCCCAGATCAGACAAGTCCCAAAAAAGGTAGGCATGTTGAGTTGGCAATCTGGCCACTCTCACCCATACTAATCAAAGGACTACCCTTAAAGGCAAGAGTTCCTAAACACTCAGGAATGAGGTCATGTCACCTATGGTCGTTTAGGTGAGATGTATGTCTCTTGTATCAATGGCGTATATACATAGTCTAGTCATCTCGTTGTCCAGGTCTTATACAAACTCTTTTATAGGACACGCCCCTTCGCACTTCTCCACATGAATGGTTAGGATCTACTATCTGTAGTAGTTTACAACACTTGCAAACCTCTACAAAGCGAACCATATCTGTAGTGTCACCAGGATCAGGTATCCCACCTTAATTCTCATACTACAGGCCTATTTAGGTTATTCACTTAAGGCATATCACTTGTATATCACATATACATGTTTAAGTTCACATAAGATAACCAAAGAGCTTTGTTTATTGGATATGAGTAAATGCCAGAATTAAATAACACTTATTTTATTCATTGTACAATGTGTATCTTTACAAAACAACGAGATTCCGAGACAATTAGGACACCAATCCCAACAATCTCTAACTTTTCCTAATGATTCGGGAGACTAATGTACAATACAATATAAAAATGTACAATATATATAAACTAGGGCATACCCCAGTATCATCTCCCACTTGCCCTAGACAAGATGTCGCATTTCCCGCAGACCCAGACTCTCTAGGTGACCCGCAAACACTTTAGCCATGAGGCTTTTGTAAAGATCAACACATTGTGCCCGATGCAATCTTCGTGACTATCACATCACCGTGATGCACATCTCCCTGATCATGTGATATTTCCATTCTATGTGCTTACCCCGACGATGACTCTGAGGCTCCTTCGAATTTGCCACAGCCCCGCTGTTATCACAATACAGTGTGATAGGCAAATCCATATTTGGAACAACTTCCAAATCTGAAAGGAACTTCCTCAGCCAAACAACCTCCTTAACTGCTTCACAAGCCACTACGTATTCGGCTTCCATAGTGGAGTCCGCGATGCATCCTTGCTTGATGCTTCGCCAGACTACAGCCCCTCCATTTAGAGTAAACACTGACCCCGATGTCGATTTGCGAGAATCTCGATCGGTCTGAAAGTCAGAGTTCGTGTATCCTGTAAGGATCAGATCTTTATCTCCATACACGAGCATGTGGTCCCTCGTTCTCCAAAAATATTTATGGATCGTCTTGACCGCCGTCTAGTGATCAAATCCTGGATTGGACTGATACCGACTGACAATCCCTACAACATAGCAAATGTCGAGTCTGGTACACAACATTGCATACATCAAACTTCCTATAGAAGAAGCAGAGGGAATCTGTCTATCTCTTTAACCTCTTGAGGTGTCTTAGGACATTGATCCTTAGACAAAACGATTCCATGCCTGAAGGAAAAAAAACCCCTCTTGAAATCCTGCATTTTGTACCTTATCTACATTTGATCAATGTACAATGCTTGAGATAAGGCTAACCGTTTGTTCTTTGATCCCGAATGATCTGGATTTCGAGAACATACTGTGCCTCACCCAAATCTTTCATTTGGAACTGGGCAGCTAGCCAACTCTTAATGATACCCTACATCATTCCCAATGAGTATGATATCATCTACATACAGTACCAGGAAAGCTACTGAGCTGTTGATGATCTTCTTGTAAACACAAGGCTCATCAACGTTCTAGTGAAAGCCGAACGACTTGATAGTAGTGTCAAATCTAATGTTCCAAGATCTAGATGCTTGTTTTAGCCCACAAATAGACCTATTAAGCTTGCAAACTCTTTGCTCTTGATCTGGAACGATGAACCCCTCTAGTTGAGTCATATAGATGGTCTTCTAAAGATTAAAAAAGGCAGTCTTAACGTCCATTTGCCATATTTCATAATCATAAAATGTGGCTATCAACAGGAGAATCCTGATAGACTTCAACATGACAACAGGTGAGAAAGTTTCCTCATAGTCAACTCCCTCAACCTGGGTATAACCCTTTGCCACGAGTCTAGCCTTGAAGGTTTACACCTTTCCATCTCCACCTCTCTTTCGCTTATAGATCCACTTACACCCAATAGATCTTACCCCATCAGGTGGATCAACAAGCTTCCAAACGTTATTGAAGTACATAGACTCTATTTCCTGGTTCATAGCCTTAACCCATTCATCTTTGTCAACATCCTCTATTGCTTTCTTAAAAGACAACGGATCCTTGGCCCCATCATTCGTAATGACATTTTGGGCTTCAGTAAAAACCCATGTAGCGATTAGATGGGTTCATAACCCTCCCACTACATTGAGGTAGTCTCAACTCTTGAGCTGGTTAACTAGATGTCCCGACCTCAACAACTCTTGTTGATCTGTCGACCTATTCAACAACTCTTGTTGAACCCTCAGCAGTCTCAGTCTCACTAGAGATCTCACGTAAAACGAGCTTACTTCGTAGCTTCTTGTTGACTTGAAATGTATTTCTTATACTAAGTACGATTATTCGCACTACTCATGGATGGATTGATGTGCATGCATGATGATGTGCTACAAGCTCATGTTGCCATAAACTTATAACGCAAAATGTAATCTTCTGCGGTGTTGTTGCTCATGCACACTATATGTGATACTACTTCTAGATGTATGTGTTATTAATGGAATGCTTGTAGTATGCTATGGAGTAAAGTGTTGACAAAAGTTTCCTTACGTTGAAACCAAGTATAATTCCAATGCAAGTTTCCCGGAGTGATCCGAGGTCGAACACAGGGATTGTTGTCATTAATGTGTTACATTTGTGATATATGCGACCGGTGTTTTTACAATTAATAAAGTTTGTGTTTGTACAGAAAACTAAATTGCTGTAAAGTAAAATTGTGCAGATAAACTAAAGTTACGTTAATAAAATAAAGTGCGATAAACCTAAGCTAACGTGATACAAGATACAAGATACATGATATACATGATGCTGAGTTCGAGACTGACTGTGAAGTTTATATAAAGGATCATGGTATGCGATGGAAAGACTTAATGGATGAATCAGAAGGAGAAAGAATAATTAGTACAAACATCGCAAGTTTGTTAATTGCGTTAAAGATACAACTAAGGTTCCGCTTTCCCTTAGCGTACACCTCTCGGTGATCGGCCGCGTTCCCATATCTCTAGGTGAAACAAGGATGAACGTGGTGAATGCAAGGTTGCTTCCATCTCTAGAAATACTTCTCACGTTAGTGAATGCATTCTTCCAACCCTTTCTCGATAGGCAGAATGGCATCTTCACTTCTGCTTTCACAGGTGAATATGCCGTCTAGCATGCTTTGACTAAACTTAATAATTTCCTTAACCCAAGTAATTTACTTGCTCAATTAATGCTAATTATCCAAGGGATTAAGAAAACATCGTGGAGAAAGTGAAATATGGATGAACGGAAATAGGCAAAGAGATGGAGATGCAACTGATCATAACAATTAATACTAAGATTAAGCGTCTGATACATGGTGTGAATGATAGGAATTAAGAAGATGAATACAATTGATAATAATGAGATAGAAACAAATACAGAAGAGTGTCAACATCTTGACATAGATCTGGACGGTGGATTTGCTTGTCGGCGTGTGGAAAAGATGAAAAGTAGAGCTTCCCTCTCAGGCTTGCTCATCCAGTAGAAGTGACCTTCGTACAGAGCTTCAACGGCGGGGATCGTAATGATTCTTGCCCGGAGACTCACCTTTCGGCCTTGTCTCTTAATTCTTCTCGGATCTACTCTGATTAGTCGCTCAACCAGTCTCTCTCTCAGATCAGTATATAACTTTTCTCTATATTCAAGCATGTCTTTTCAGTGCAATGGCCAGAGCTATTTATAGGCTCAGCTTTGACTCTTTGCATTGTGGTCCCCACTTTATTGTTAAGGCAATTCCGGAAATGGTGGAGTGAATATTTCTTCTGTTATGCAATCAATCCCGTCAGAAATGCACAACGGTCAGCTGTACACGCGTCAGAATCCTCCGCAATTGCGTTGCTCTTCACATCTTCGATCGTTTGCCCGCATGCGGTGTTGTTTTCTATTACCGCATGCGGTTGAGATTGCGTTGATTGCTAGCTCTTGATCGATTGTCGCATGCGCCGTCATTGCGTTGATCGTCTATTCATTCCTGAATGATGGGTGCAATGCGATATAGATGCGTTGTTCAGTTTATCTTGAGCCTTGAACGCATGTGGTGACTTGATTTCCTGCAAAACAGACTTGAAATATTCTTTTCTCGCAATGGTGTCAGTGGGTGTATTGACAACAATTTATAATTCTTGCATTTCTTAGCTAATTTCTATACAATTGACGCAACTTTTCTTTCTTTTGGCTGCAATATCTAACTAAAACAGTAAAAATAACTTGTATTTCTACAAATTATCACTTATGATCCCTCATGTGGTCTTCTTCCAAGAAGATAGCATTGGTGGAAACAAACACTTTGTTCTCACTCCGATAATAGAAGTATCCACCTCTCGTTTCCTTAGGGTAGCTTACAAAAGGGCAAACCTTCGAACGCGGTTCTAACTTCTTTGGGTTAGTCGCTAGCACATGTGCCGAATAGCCCCAAATCCTAAAGTGGTGTCAACTACCTTTACGGCCTCTCCATAACTCAAAAGGTGTTTCAAAAACACTCTTCGAGAGAACGTTGTTCAGGATATAACATGCAGTCTACACTGCATAACCCCAAAAACGAGTCTGGAAGATGAGCATAACTCATCATAGACTAAACCATGTCCAATAAGGTTCTGTTTCTCCTTTCTGATACACCATTCTGCTGAGGTATACTTGGGGCCGAGAGTTAGAATGTAATCCCATGTTCTATCATATAGTTCTGGAACTGGAGCTCCATATACTCTCCACCACGATCAGATCGTAGTGTTTTTATCTTCTTACCTAACAAGTTTTCAACTTCAGCCTTATACTCCTCGAAATTGTCAAGGGCTTCAGACTTACGTTGCATTAGGAAGAGATACCCAAACCTTGAATAATCATCTATGAAAGAGATGAAATATTCATACCCATCTCGAGCTCTAACATTCATCGGACCACAGAGGTCTGATTGTACAAGCTCCAAGGCTTCCTTGGCTCTGTAACCTTTTCCAATAAAAGGTCGTTTGGTCATCTTGCCTTTGAGGCATGATTCACATACCGGCAAGGAGTCTTTTTCTAAACTCTTTAGAAGTCCACTTTTGACCAACTTCTAAATCCTATTGAGGTTGATATGACATAACCTAAGATGCCAAAGATGGGTGTTTTCCTTTGGAGAAACCTTTGGTCTTTTAGTTGTTGTTGTCGAACTGAACATTTCAGTGTTAAACGAGGTTTTTATGACTAATGACCATAGTACATATAAGTTATTTTCGATTGAACCATAACCAATCTCCATTCCATTCTTGAAAATAAACACTTTATTCTCAGAAAAGGAGACGGTATAGCCTTGTTCAATGAGACAAGAAACCGAGATTAAGTTCCTCTTAATATGAGGAACTACAAAAACATTATCCAGTAACAGATAATGTTTCTGTCAACAAATAACTTTAGCCTGTCTACAGCAACAGCTGAAACAACCTCACTAGTACCAACTCAAAGAGTCATCTCTCCTTGTGGCAACGTTTTCCAAGAACTGAATCCTTGGTAAGAGAAACTGACATGATTGGTAGCACCTGAATCGATGATCTAGGCAGAATCATCATTCTCTACCAGACATGTCTTCAAAACCAATAAATCATATTTACTGTCTTGTCTCCTCTTTAGGAGAGTAGTGGGTTCGAGGTCATTTGCCACGAAATTCATTTCACGCGATTCTTTCCACAGTAAATAATTGATCATTTTTAAAAGTTTTAAACGGAAATACTAACGAGTTGCTGAAAAGAAAAACATATTGACCTACATTAGGTTTTAAGCAAACACCCGTTGTAAAACAAAACAACATCCAATAAAGTTTTAGGAAAACTAATATGAACCTCGTGTGACATATAGTTTCGTAATGACGCTTCAAAGGTTTAGGACAAAAGCCACCGAAGGGAGGTTAGTTATCCCTCCTCTAAATTGAGAAGATCTCAACCAGTCATTAATACCAGAACAACTCTTGCTCCTATAACGACTAGCCATCATTGATTTGGCCAAGAGATAATTAACTTACTTAAAAATCTCCCGTAACTGTGACCCACCATTTTAAGCTCTAGAGGTCCGTCCCAAAAGTCCAATCCGAAGAGAAAAAATCTGATTGGGGCAAAACCAAAAGCAACCCTATCCATTTCTGGAGTTCACCTTGATATTGACCAACTGCACAAAACTCATCCGAAGGGGGACGCTCCCAGGGCGCCATAAGGGAGTACATAATGATCTCACTATGTGAACCAATGACAGAGACCATAGGACGTGTTGACGCACACCCTTCACCCACTTACTATAAATATTCTCTCCGTCCACCTTGATATTCACTCGTGCAAACACCATCCGAAAGGGGGATGCACCTAGGGCACCACGAGGCCAAGCATGAATCTCACAGTATAAACATATAGGGAGAAACGTGGGTGGAATCATAGATATATCTGATACGCCTCTTCCTCCCATTGAGTATTTTATAACCTAGGGCTTAGCTTACTTAGAAAAAAAAACACGGCTAAGGATTTTAACTAAGTGATTTTTAGGTTTTCCCAAGTGTAACATTTACCTTGGATAGTGAAACAACTTTTGATCATCATCCATTAAACTCTTTAACAGAGTCTTTGACCAAATCGTCGCATTCTTGTTGAAAATCTATCTAATTCACCTTTCTAGGTAGGTTCCCAGGTAGGGGTGTTACGTTTCCATCAACTTAAGAATCCCAGCCTAGCCAAAACCCACCTTAGACAAAAGGTTCCCTTATAGATAGGTTTACAACAAATTTAATCTTTTATTTCAACCAATTCAATCCTATTAAGCCGATTTTAAAATATTAATTTAGGTTACTAAACTCTTTAGAACCATTTGAACTTAGGTCTATCTCAATCCAATTTTAAAACTCTTTTAAAAAACTTGAGTTCACCCTAAGTCTGTATGCAACTCTGAATTATTGATTTTAGGTTTAATTTCCTTTATCACACTTATAAATGGAAACAACCACAATGCTAAGCTAACACATGCAAGGTATTCATAACGTTTATAAACAGCCTAAGTGTCATACTCAATGCATTGTCCATTCGTTGCTACTTCTTTTATATAACAATTATACAAAACAGCAATAAAACAAGCAAAACATGCTTCCATTTACCCTTAGACTATAACACTTATAATAAAAGGATGATGCATGATAATGCTCACTGCATGCAAAATATAACTCTTATATTTCATGATGCATGCTCATGCTTTCAAGTAATTTCTTCATGCAAGATTATAACAATTATAATACATGATGCATGATGAATTGCACAACCTAAGGTGGGTTTTGAACTATATGTCAAATATTTTGGCACATAAACATTATACATCACATGTATATTAAACCAATGTTGATGAACCAGGTGAAATTGCCTTAAAACACAAAAAGAAAGCTAACTATTACAAAGACAAGGAGTCTCCGGTTCAAACAGGCAAACTGAGTCTTGAACCGCTTGAGCAAAGCATCACGTCTCCAACCATCGTATACTAAGCACCCCGCAATCGTCTACATGATAAAACAAACACTTGGCTCTATCGCTTACCAGCACTCCCTGAGTTAAACGATCATTTAGCATTTACTATACGATCGTTTAGAAAAATTTAAACAATTGTTTAGCTATTACTACATGATCGCGTACCTTTACTAAGCGATGAAGCCTGAGGTACACAATCGCTTAGCGCGCTCCACACAACGGCCGTCTTCCGCGATCGTCTAAATGACTACAATGCCGCGAAGCACCATCGCCTAAGCGATCGCTTAGCTAGCGCCTCCGTATCGCATACACGCGATCGCATAGGTAGTAACTGAGTGATGAAGCTTGCTAACTACACGATCGTCTAGCGCGCGCCTCTTATTAAACGACGATCATCACGTGCTCCCACTACGATCATCTACCTCTAGTGCCTACGCGATCAGGCAACCAATGTTATGCTATAGAGTAAACAATTTACCCCATCACTTAGCATTAGCTAAACGATCGTTTAGAAAATACTGTACGATCGTCTAAAAAAATCTAAACGATCACTTAGTTAAATCCCAACGATTGTTTATCTAAGGCTACACGATACGACCAATGCTTGGTCTTCTTCTTCGTTGAGAACTGCATCTCCATGCTTCGAAGCTTCATCACGAACGACTTGAGTAACCCAAACTCTTTAAATTACAGACTCGATTGTAAAGTTAATTACGCCCAAAAAACACAAGATCCCTTACAATTAACATTTTGTAATACCAGAAAGCTTAACAAAAGAAATTAAACCCAAAACATTCATCAACGCAACCATAGATACAGAAAATGATTAACCACAAATGCATAAATCCACCACGACTGTAAAATGAGTTCAATACAGAGTTATAATTTGGAATATCAGAGAATCTAGCTCTGATACCAATTGAAGGAAATCAAACTCGAGATTTCCATGAGCAGCGGAAATAAGATCATTCCAAATTACAATCATGAATGAACATTACAAATTACAGTCGTATACAAAACATACAGTTATGCAATTAATATAGAAGTTACAGCATGAACAACTACAAATGAATAAGGAGAAATCTCTATGAACATTTGTAGACTCGTCTCCACGCTCCTTGCTCACGAACACTCGAACACAGCAAACCTCGAACGCTCGAACAACTCGACCGCAACACTGCACGAACACTTCATAATTAAAGTAATATTTTATGTTATTATATCACTTCCATATCAATTATATTTCACAAATTTTATTCTAATTCAATAATTCAACTAAATCATTATGTATTTTAATTTGATTCATATATCTCTTCTTAAAGAAAAAGAATTGATTATCCAATAATTAATATTATTATAAATATAAATGATAACCAATTTATCATACTATATTTATAACCTATAGTTTTAATATTTCATCTCATAAAACATATAAAACATAGTTCTTTTTCTATTCCATGGTAATTAATGTAAATCTCATTTACATCAATCCTCCACTAGATGTATCTCAAACATCATACCGATTATATCATATATAATCAAAATATCTCTTGTCAATTTGAATATTTCAAATCAACACCAAGAACTATTCCTCAACTGAATCCATTGAGCTACTAAGGGGACCTCATGGACCTGTAGCTCGAAGCTCCAATGGTACGTGAATGACTGACTAAACTCTTTAGTCATGGGATCCACCATCCGTTAATTGTCAGGCCCTCCACTAATGACCAACAGCTGAACTCTCCTTACCATAGATATATTATGTGTCCATCTTAACCAATCAGAAGTACGACAACCCTTTACAGATCGCTTGTAAGTACAGCTAGGTCAATAACCGTTATGCCCTTGTAGTTACATCTAACTCCTTAAGTACCACTGATCCCTCTAATGAACATAAGTCATAGTCCTACTATAACTGAGTCTTCTCTTCCAAAGAGAAGTTGTGGCCACTATGTTCAAGCCCCGGAATCAGCCCTTAAGGGAGCAATCTCTCTACTTATCCCTGCTTCAGGAAAAGAGTGAATTCCATCTTGTGGATTGAGTTCCCAGCTCCCAGATCAGACAAGTCCCCAAAAAGGTAGGCATGTTGAGTTGGCAATCTGGCCACTCTCACCCATACTAATCAAAGGAATGCCCTCAAAGGAATGAGTTCCTAAAACACTCAGGATTGAGGTCATGTCACCTATGGTCGTTTAGGTGAGATGCAAGTCTCTAGTATTAACAGCGTTATATACAGAGTCTAGTCATCTCGTGGTCCAGGTCTTATACAAACTCTTTGTATAGGACACCCCACTCGCACGTCTCCACATGAATGGTTGGGATCTACCATTTGTAGTAGTTTACAACATTTTCAAACCTCTACAAAGCGGGTCATTAATAACGGGCAGAAATGCACGTTATTACAGCACAAAGTTATAAAACAATGCAAGATTGCGATAGTAAAAATATACAATATCGCATCCAAAAGCATTAAGTTCACAACATTGCGATCGCATGCGTCCATCGCATTAAAACAACTAACTTATGTATTTTTGTGCAAAAAATGCGTTGGTGCAAGGCGAAAATGCGATCCGAAGAAATTAACGTCCAAACGCATTAAGAGATTGCGACCGCAAGGCTATGTGATCATTTGCGCTCACGAAAATCTGCTCAAAAAGGTGGCCGCATAGAGCCAGCGCATCAAGATGGGTGCATCTGGGTGAAAGTTTAATAAATCACAATAGGACAGAAAGCTGATGATGGTCGATTCTGAATTAAGTTGACGACATATTGTAGCAAGTACACTCAACTTTTCGATGACAATTATTTGGCGCATCAGACAGAGAATTAATGTCATCCCATCAGTGTAATCATAAGAGAGAAAAAGCTTTTCACCCTAAGCTCTATAAATATCGAAGGCCACCTTCATTGAAGGAGTTCGCCCAATTTTAGAGTTCACCATATAGACGATAGTTAGCCTTGTTCTTAGTTTTCTTATACTTAGAAGGCGGAAGCGAGAGAAGAGAAAAGACACCGAAAGATCATCCTGGTCAACTCGAGGGAGTGCCTGGGAGCGTGGAAAAACAGAGAGAGGGTCAACTCTTGCAAGAGCAAGAATATCTTTTGAGCAGAGTAGAGAAGAACAGTGTAAAAGCCTTGGGAAGCAAGAAATTGCTACCAGGTTCTTTATCTTTCTTTCACATTGTCATTCTGTATTTTGATTTCATATATAGAATGGAACTTGCATTTCTACTTCTATTCACTCTCTTTAAAATACGCATGAGTAGCTAAAATTGTCGAATGGGTTGAGAAGTACTTAGCTAACATGACCTAGGATCTTCATTGCATGCGATCATCTTGTCTTATGTTGCGCCCATCACCCTTTAGAGCTACTCAAAAGAGACTCTAAAGAAAGAACCTAAGACTTGAGAGAGCTAGGTTAGAATCTAGACTCGAGAGAGCAAGATTAGATCTACATAAGTAAGAGATAGAGACTTAGAGATAAGTTGGTTGCCAACATGCATCGCATGTACCCTAGAGATAGGTTATGATAGTATGTGGTCGCCTTGTGTATGTGTGTGTCATTCGTCATCGCATAAACAAGAATAGAGGCTTAAACGTAGGTCCTATAGACACCATCGCATACATCGCATGCATTCTAAAACTAGAAGCCATAGCATTTACATTGAGAGATGACTTGTTGTTGTATGTGTGTAGCATGATCATATAACATGAGCGCATTCCTAGGAAGTGTTAGCTAAATCCCTTCTCAACCTGTTCCCTAGAATACTTATCGTATCTTTCGTATTATTAACTCTTTTCTCAAATCCACCGCATAGAAGTTATACTTTAAACAACCAACCAACCAACGCATTAATTTATTTGTTACCACAAAGTAATCGAAGATTACCATCGCATACTGTTTTCTTAGTTCTTGTGTTCGACTCTGGGCTTACCAGGCAATTCAGTAGGATTTATACTTGGGTCTTGCTGAGAAAACTTGCATGCACAACGCATATTCCACCATCGCATTCTACTCCATTATTTTATCGCATAACTATACGCATCAGTCGTATCTGTAGTGTCACCAGGATAAGGTATCTCACCTTAATCCTTATACTACAGGCCTATTTAGGTCATCACTTAAGGCATGATCCACTTGTATATCACATATACATGCTTAAGTTCACATAAGATAACCAAGGAGCTTTGTTTATTGGATATGAGTAAATGCCAGAATTAAATAACACTTATTTTATTCATTAAACAATGTGTATCTTTACAAAACAACGAGACTCCGGGAGAATTAGAACATCAATCCCAACAAATATATCATTGGTATATAAAACATATTTATATACCTATTTATTGTTTTGATGAGATTTGTTTTATATTGTTTTATTTTTAAAAAAATAACGCTTATTTCAATGGTTTAATATATTTATAATTTGTGAAAAAAGATCTAAGCACTTTTCTCCCTACATATTTAAAATATTTTTTTTTTAAATCCTAATCTACTGTACCTCCCTCTTATCTCATCCTTTTCTTTCTCTTTTTCCTATTTCCCATTTGACAACCATCCTTGCTTGTACCCATAACACCTCGACAACATCTTATTTAAAATCTATGCTAGCATACACTTCTCACCACAGTTGCATCTTGGGTCAACTCTTTTAGAAGCTTCCATTCTTTCTTCTCTCACCATCACCTTTCTGCTACATTTCGGTTTGCACGACTGTCAAATCTTCTTTTGCTCATCATCGACTGGTTCTCTAAGCAGTCACATGCCACCACAGGTGACCATGCACCATAGACACACCATCGTGGTCGTCCATTGAAGAAACAACTGTCAATTGTTTCTCGATGAGGACCATATCGGCGAGTTTTTAGATTTTCGAACCGTTTCTAAGATTTTAACCATGCTATTTGGTTTTTGGTTTTTAGTTTTTGGTTGAGATTATAAATTTTTTTTTGCTTCTAGAGGTTTAGGTATAGTGTATTTGCAATTTTCGAGTTATTTTTGAAGCATTGTCTATTCGTATTCAATTTGTTAGTCTTTGGAGTATTTTTGGTCATTTACCAATTTGTATTTTCTATTATTTAAATCGTTTTGCTATTTTTACAAAATTAAAACCATTTTACCATTTTTTTCATATGAAACTTTAAATTTTACTCTCTCTTATCAACTCCTTTCCTTTTGGTTGTTGATGGAGGCCATTAAGAACCTCCCTTCTTAGCCTTTGTGGCATTTATTAATAACATTCCCATTTTCATCTAAAAAGAACATTTCTTTCCTTTCAACTTTCCTTTTGTGTTCATTTCTTCCAATTGAATTACATATTCGATTCCTACGATTTGAAGAAGGAAACTTGTTTATATGGTTTAAGAGTTATAAATTCATTCTTAATAACATTATTTACGAGAGTTTTATCAAACTGCAATGGTTTTAGACTCTCAGTCAATTTTTAAAAAACAAAATAAGTATTTTTTAAACTAAATATATATTTTTTTAGTTTTTAAAATTTGACTTAATTTTTTAAAAGATGAGTAGAAAGTGGATAACAAAACATAGAGATTAAGGACCCGTTTGATAATGTTTCCATTTTTGTTTAATGTCTCTCTTTCTCACTTTTTAAGAAATTGGTTTATTTTATAATTGTTCTCGTTTAACATTTGACATATATTACTAAAAATGAGGTCAAATTTGAAGAACCATAAAAAATAGTTTCTCCCCGTTTCATTCTCATTTTATTTAATTTCATTTCTAATCTGAGTAAAAAAATTGGCTTGGCTGATTGATCCAAGGGCTTCAGAGTCAAAAAGATTTGATTCCTAACTAAAACAATTTCATTTCATTATATTTGATTTTAGTATTTCTTTCTTTTCTATATTAATTTAGTATATTTCATTTATATTTCCTTCTTTCCTTTATATTTTTTTGTTTATTACTTTTTAATATTTATGTGTTTAATCTAATTTTGAATTTTAAGTTTTTCAATATTTAGATTTATATATTATTTTGATTTTCAAATTTCAATTTTTCAAAATGTATATTTAAATATTTTTTAAAATTTTTCCATATACATATTTATATAAAATATTATTTTAGTACATTCGAAACCAGTTGGAATTTTATATTATATAAATTTTATTTACTAAAACATTCATTTAGGTTTAATATAATATTCTCTAACCACTATATTTACATCATAATATAATTGAGTTGGTTTTGAGTCAACATCATTTAAGACAAACAAATTGAGTGAGAAATGATATTACAAATCGATTTTTTGCAACATTTGAATGATAGAAATGATTGTATCATAATTATTAATTTTGCATCAGGACTTATGTGTATTTGATAATGTAAATGTTTTATAATTATAAATTCATGCTATATATTTTTTATTTTACATAATTAAATTATATTTAAACTATAAAATAAGAGAAAACGTTAGGAAAAAATACAAAAAATGTGAAATAAGAAATGAATATCAAACAAGTTTCTGATTCTGATTCTTTTTTTTAAAGAAACGAGAAAAAAATAGTCACCAAATAAATTCCTCTTATATATATATATATATATATATATATATTTGTTTATAGTTATTAAAAAACAAGAAACGAGAAACGAGAACATTATCAAACGGACCCTAAGTAAACTTAGCTTAACGGTAATTGGCATGATCTTCCTTCCTTGAGCTTCTCCCACCCTATAGTTGTTGTACTGACAAAAAAATGTATTTACAAGCTTAATTTTTAAAAACTATAAATAAAAAACTAAGACCTCATTTAGTAACCATTTCGTTTTTTGTTTTTTATTCTTAAAAATTAAGTCTATTTCCTCCTAATTTCTTATAGTGATTTGTATATTTCTTAAGTACAATGGTAAAATTCTTGGCCAAATTCCAAAAACAAAAACAAGATTTTAAAAGTTACTTTTTTTGTTTTCAAAATTTGAATTGATTTTTTAAACCATTGGTAAAAAAAAGTCCAAAGAAGAAATTTGAAGGTAGTAGATATAAGTTTAATTTTTTTAAAAAAAATAAATGGTTATCTAACGAGACTTTAATAATTTAAAATTTTTGTTTCTATAATCTAAAAACTCTTTAATTTTCCTATTTAACATTGATGACCTATTTTATTTGTAAAATATAAATAATATTTCAAAAAAGTTTAGAAAACTTTGACTTTTAGAATAAGCTAAAAATAGATTTAGATCAATGATTGAACCATCGTCTCTCATTTAATATTTTATAGGTCAAACCTAAATTATTAGGTTAAAAAATAAATGATCAAACATTCATCATTCACCCGTTTGATCTAAAGAGTTGGAGTCGAGTTGTGAATTTCGCTTATTGTTTGGCCTAAAGAGTTTATAGATCCACGACTAAAAAATAATTATTGACTTTTTCCAACATGTAACTTCATAACTCTTCTGACTTCACACTACAGACATTTGTATCAAACGTCTTTAAAAAATTCATTCCGAAGAAAAAATTATGAATAGAACTAATTCTATTCTAAATAAATAAGAATAAGATTATTATTTTTTTAAAATCATAATTGATTCTCATTTCCACTTGCATTACCAAATATAGCCTATTAATGGTTGGCCGTCATATTAGTATATGTAAATTTTAACTTTTAAGATGCCCTTTCAAATATCTCAACCTTGTCTTTGATATTTTTTAAACAATAATGATGTTAACATAAATGAGCACCATGGTCAAATTTCCCATCGGCCAAGGTGTCTCAAGTCCTGTCAATTTGAATGCGTTTTTTTATATTAATAAATATTTTGATGGTGAAATGAATAAAGATTTATGAAAAAATTATGTAAATAGATAAAATGTCAAACTATTTATATAAATAATAAAAAAAATATTGATAGATACTAAAAAAAACTTCTATTAATGTCTACCAACGATAGACTTCTATCAATTTTTATCACCGATAGATACTGATAAACTTCTATCAGCCTCTATTAACCTCTAACAAAGAAGATTAAAATTTTGCTATTTTTGTGTAAATAGTTTCTCTTATTTTTCTATTTTTGAAACTCCAAAATTTATTGAACAAAATTTTATATTTTAAAATTAAATTACAAGTTTAATTTAAAAATTTTAAATTTTATATTTAGTTGGTCCGTGAACTTTAAAAATTATGAACATAACCTTTTAATTTAAGGTTATTTGCATGTATTAAGTCTTAAAGTTCCAATTTTATGTCCACTAAAATTTTGAATTTTGAATTTTGTATTTAATATAATAATAAGTCACTAGCTATTCAATATATTTTTTAAAAAATTAATGGATCTACCTAATACAAAATTGAAAGTTTAAATTCATTAGACATGCGTTCAATTTCATATGTTTTTCTTTTTTAAAATTTTTTATCTTATAGGTCAATTGTTTTTATTTTTCAAAAAAAAAGTCATATACATTGACTTATTAGACATAAATTTGAAAGTTATGAGGCCAGTTGAATGATATAGGATATAAAATTTAGATTTTATGAACAAAATTTGTAGTTTAATTTTTTTTTTTGACACATTTTAATATTTTTGCAAGGCTTTAAATTAAGCCGTCGAACAAAAAATCTAGAACCGTCATTAATTAGTACTATATGATTTTCTCCATCTTTCACCAGTTGCTAGCTTAATTAAACTGATGAAATGTAACTTCAAACTTTCAAAATCTTATCATTTTTCAATATTTGAAGAAATTTGTTGAGGTATAAAATCCAAAACAAAGTTGATATTTTGATCTTTGTATCAAATTCATTTTTTATAGTTTAAAAGAACAAACTTCCTTTTATATGATATATTTTATTCATATGTATCGATTATCAATTGGTGCCAACGTAACATAGTTTAACCATATATCTTCAATTAAATAGTGAAAAGTTTAAATTGCCACGAATATTGTAAAACAAAAAAATCAATAATAAGTGGCAAAGGTAGCAAAAAAATATACAATTCAACTCACGCAATCTTTTTTTTTTTTTTCGATGAAGAATAAAATAAAAGAATAATTTGCCATTAGGCTACACTTTGACACTTTTTTTTAGTTCTACTAGGAATGATAGATTTCATTTAAAAAAAATGAAAATTTGAATCTCTGACGATTTTATTAAATGTATTTATATTAATCAATTGAATTATATTTTGGTTGTTATTTTGACATGTCTTTTATACCAATGATATTGAGTTAATTTAGAAAATTCCAAAACTATTGTAATAAAAAAGAGAGGAACCTACACATTTTGACCAAATAATTACCACCAGATTATGCTCACGAAAGATCTTTTTAAAGGAATTCGATTGGAGATGATAAGAAAGAAAGGAATATACTATATTTTCAATAAAATATCAATGAGGTATCGTTTAATGACCCTTTCATTTTTTTCTTTTCTTTTCTTTTCTTAGTTTTTCTTATTTTTTTACCATCTTTTTCTACCACTACAAGAAAAATGAGTTCTCCAGACGTCTAAACAGAGCGTCGGGAGTTAGGTCGTTGGGAGAAAACGTTTCTCCCACGACGTAAAGGCCCGGGGAACTCCCAACGCCATAAAGGATCGTCGGGAGTTCCCAAGAAACTCCCGACACACAAAATCCACTCCCAACGCCTTTTGTTAGCCATCTTGAGGCGTTTTGTGTGTTTTTTATGTTCGAGAGGTTCCATATGTTGTCGTGAGGGGTGGGTAGAGTTTCATTACACCTATCTTGTCCTTGAACTCGGAGTTCTTATGTATTTATGAATATTTACGAAGTTTAATGTATTGTGGTGGGGGAGGGGGGAGGGTTGAGATTGGTTAAACCATTCTGAGGACAATTTGAGTTTTATGTGTGTTGGTCATTCTTGAGGCGTTTTGTGTGTTTTTGATATTCAGGAAGTTATATGTTTGTCGTGGGGGGTGGGTAGAGTTTCATTATCACCCGTATTGAAGTTTGAACGTGTTGTGGATGTTTATCAATATAACATTTGAATGTTTTTGTTTTATTATAGAATGCTATTCAGAGATGAGCTGGGACAATTGTTGAAGATGCTATGTTCGAGACGTGTTCTAGATATTGTTTTGATTTTATTTCTTTTATGTATTTGTGATATGAATGTTTATGAACTTCTAGTATCGACTTCGTTTGGATATTGTAATTTTTTATTTACTTGTTATAATATGGACTTCATTTTCGTTTTTTAATTATGTGAATCTGTAATTGGTTTAATATGTTTTACAGGTTTTCAGATCAAATTTTAAAAAATTACAAACGATAGATTAAATTTTAATACTCCCCACACATATATTACTGCATCGGAGTTCCCGAACTCTTGACAGTTTTATTTGACGCATAGAACAACCGTCAGGAGTTCAGGATCTCCCAACGCACTTTAAAACGGCGTCGGGAGTTATTCAGGGAACTCCTGATGCACAAATGGCGTCGGGAGTTATTGGGGGAACTCCCGACGTTCATGTGCGTCGGGAGTTCCCCAATAACTCCTAGAACTCCGACGCCCTCCCCAATAACTCCTGGAACTCTCGACACCCTTTTAAAGTGCATCGAGAGATCCTCTCCCGACGGGTTTCTCCCGACCAAACTCCCGACGACCGTTTATTCGTCGAGAGAGCTCTCCCGATGAATTTTACACACTTTTGCGACGAAATGTGACGTCGAAGAAGTCAAATTTCTTGTAGTGTACCATAGTTTTCATTATTCTTAACTAAACAATCAAATTCTTAGCTAAATTTTCAAAAACAAAGACAAATTTTTAAAAATTATTTTTAAATTTTCATAAAATTCAGCTTAAATAAATAATTCAACCAAAAGAAGTAGGATATATAAATTTGATTTTCAAAAATCAAAAATAAAAAACTAAAATCCTGTTTAGTAATCATTTAGGCTTCGTATGATAACCATTTTGATTTTTGTTTTTGAGTTTTTGAAAATTAAGTCTATTTCTTCCTCATTACTTACAATGATTTTCATATTTCTTAAGTACAATGGTTGAATTTTTAATCAAATTCCAAAAATAAAAACAAGTTTCTAAAAGCTACTTTTTTGAGTTTTCAAAATTTAGCTTAATTGTTTTAAAACCATTAGTAAAAAGTAGATAACAAAAGAAGCAAATTGGAGGTGAAAGTAGTGTTTATAGGCTTAATTTTCAAAACCAAAGACCAAAATACCGAATGGGTTACCAAATGTGCCTTAGTTTTTTGTTTTTATTTGTAAAAATTAAACCCTAAAAATCCCGGACATTTTAGTTTGGCTAGCGTGTCCCATCTGACATGTGTTAGACACTTGTTGGACACGTATCGAACACTTGTTAGTGCAATAAATGTGTTCAAGGACACTAATTGAGCGTGAAATACATCGAGCTAAGTCTTTTAAGCATATAAATGCATCAACTCATTTCCTTTAGATTTTCATTTGTTATAAAAGTGTATATATTAATAGACGTGTCCTTATTGTGTCGTGTCCTAGATTTTTAAAATATGCCGTGTTTTCGTGTCCATGTCATGACATATCTGTGTCTCTTATTTGTATCTATTCTTCTTAGATTAAACCTATAGACATTACTTCCACTTTCGATTTTCTTTTTTAGCTATCCACTTTTTAAAGGTAGTTTAAAAAACCAAGCCAATGTTTGAAAAACCAAAAAAAGAATTTTTAAAAACTTCTTTTTGTTTTTGAAATTGGCTAAGAATTAAACTATTGTACTTGATAAATGTTTGGCTTCTTCAATTCTCAATGATGATGAATAATGATGAAGGATGATGAATACTGATGAGAATGAATGATTGTGATGGTAAATGATGAGAATATTTAATCTATCTCTAGGTATGCAGAAGTTTCTATACGTTGGATTGATGATATGCGTACACACCTTATTGATGCATACAAGTTTTTTTAAACTAGACTCGAGTATAAATCTAGCCTAAGTGTTATGGTAAGTCCAGGGTCAAATGCAGAGATTCTAAAGTTACTAACGCAGGGTTGGCCTTTGAATTTGTTGTAGAGGGTTCCTAATTACTTGATAGATGTTGGTTATTTACACTAACTACTGGCCGCATGCAAGAGGTTATAGGAGTTCAGAGGGATAAAAATGGGTCGTGGATGAATGACTTATGCGTAGGTGGTATGTGTTGATTTCCTAGTGGGAACAACATTTCTATAAGAGCGCAATGACAATGAATACGAAGATGGTATGGATGTTTGTTAAATCTAAGTGTATATGTGATACGGAGGAAATCTGTTCTTTAGTTTATGTTCAAAATCTCTCAATGCAATAACCATACTTAATCTTATCTCTAGGGTGCATGCATTAGTTGCAAAGAACATATAGAAGACATGAACAATTTTATCTCTAAAATTTCTTCATGTCCTAACTTGATGCATTCAACAATTAATTACTCTTTCAAGTGACTTAACTGTTTTTTCACTTTAATCAACTAATCAAGTAGATTCAAGCATGAATTTTATGCATTTATGAAGTCAGAAAGTTCACAAACATAAATAACTTAGAAAATAAACAAATGGAGATGTGGAGAATGGTTGAAAATGAGATTGAATTAGAGATATAAGTTTGATACAAATACTCAATTCAATCAGTGGAGTGGTAAATGAAAAGGAGAAGTCAAGCTGCAGAGTTCAATCTCTTGTCCTCTTTGGCTTGTTTTTAATGCTTGCTTTAGCCAACTTGGTGAAGGAGTTGAAGGAGATGTCTCTCTCAAGCTTCTCTCTGGCAACACCTCTTTATCAACCGTGGAAGATGGTGTTCGTCCCTCCTATTCCTTGCTTGCAGATAGCAGAGATTAAAACTAACTACTTTGCTAGCTGTCTACTGTCTGATTTTCTTCTCGCACCTTCTTTTGCAAGTAGCTCGCCTTTATATAGGCAATCACTTAGCCATTTGGTGATGTGATTGCATTAATTTCCATATCCTGAGACAACCACCTGCCACTCTGTGTCTATCAGACGCTGTTAGTTAGATGTCATGCCTGCAAGTTGATGATTTGACACAGATCGCACAAGTCGAATGTATCTTCCATGCATCAAATGGTTTGGACGCATACCCCTTGTGTTGGCCTTGTCTACAACACTTAGTAGATTTTTCTAATTCATGCATTACAATGCGTTAGCGAAACAGTTTTACATTTAAATGATACTTTTGTATAGGTTTATCATATATATAGAATTTCATGCGTTTTTCCTTTAACAAGAGAGCGTTTACAATACTAATAATCCTAATTGTTCTCAATTTTGGAAGAATAATAATTTGTATTTCTACGAGTTATCAATAAATATGTAAATTATTATTAAACAAATTGAGAAGAGATACACTTAATTTTAAAAAAAAAAAACGGAATGATTACTAAATGAAACCTAAATAATTATCAAATGAGACCTAATATATTCCTTTAATAGTTAGTTGTTAGTGTCACACTAATCTACCTTTGCAATTTTTTTATTATTTTTTTAATAGTGTGCTTTGAGTTTTTACAAAGACAGAATCAATATCTAAAAAAGGAATCAACATCTTTAGTTAGATGTAGATAGCGTCTTTTTAACAATCAAGTTATGTTCAAATTTGTTATTAAGGAATAATATTTTTAAGAAAAAAATACAAATCTAGGGTTGATGTCTATTTATTTGGATTTTAAAAATGATACTATCTTTTTCAAAATCATAATTCTCAAAAGAATAATTTGTATTTAAAAACTCCTATTATTTTTCAATATTTGTAGAACTTTATTGAGGTATAAAATCCAAAACAAAGCTGATATTTTGATCTCTCTATCAAATTCAATTTTGATACTTTAAAAAGAGTGAATTTTTTTTATATGATATATTTTATTCATGTGTATCGATTATTAGTTGGTGTCAACTTAACATAGTGTACGATATATATTTGATTAAAAAGTGAAAAGTTCAAATTTCAACCGAATAATTATAAAACTATATATATAACTAATAATCGGTGGCAGAGGCACAAAAAATACACAATCCAACTTTTTTTTTTTTTTCTCGATGAAGAATAAAATAAAGTTCGTTAAAAAGAGAGTAATTTGCTCTACACTTTGACACTTTTTTCTTTTTAGTTCTAATAGGAATGATACATTTCATTAAAAAAAATTGAAAATTCGAATCTCCAACGATTAAATGTATATATCTTAATTAATTAAGTTATATTTTGATTATTATTTTGGCACGTCTTTTGCATCAATGACATTAAGCCAATTTAAAAATTTTTATTGTTGCCAAGAAGAGAAGAAACTATACCCAAACAATTAGCCACCAAATTATACTCATGAAAGATTTTTTAAGGTGTGTTTGACCTAAAGAATTGTGAAGTAGAGAGTTGGAAAGTAGGAGTTGTGAACTCCACTCCTTATTTAGTTCAAGGAGTCGGTAATTCCTACTACTAAATAACATCGATTTTATATCTTATCAGCTATTTATACAATAACCACGAGAAATTCACAACTTCCTAGATTTCATAGCTCCTTACTTCTCAGTATTCTATAACTTACTCCAAACACCTCTAAAGGAATTTGATTGGAGATTGTGAGAAAGAAGGAATATACTATATTTTTAACAACCAATCAAGAAGGCATCGTTTAATGACTATTTCATTTTTTTTCTCTTCTTAATTTTTCTTGTTTTCTTACATTCTTTTTTGCATAATTTTCATCATTCTTAACTAAGGCTCTGTTAGGTAACCATTTGATTTTTTATTTTTTATTTTTTTTAAATTAAGTCTATAGACATTACTTTCCCTTCAAATTTCTTCATTTGTTATCTTTTTACCAATGATGGTCTAAAAAATCAAGCCAAATTTTGAAAACTAAAAAAAGTAACTTTTAAATTTTTGTTTTGAAATTTGATTAAATAGGCTTAATTTTAAAAAATCAAAATTAAGAAGTTACCAAACGAGATCCAAATAATTATCAAATAAAACCTAAACGATTATCAAATGAAATGTAATATATTCCTCTAATAGTTGGTTGTCAATGTCACAATAATCTACCTTTGCAATTTCTTATTATTATTTTTTTAATAGTGTGCTTTTAGATTTTACATAGACAGAATCAACATCTCCATAAAAGAGAGAGAGAGACATAATCAACATCTTTAATTAGTTGTAGATAATGTCTTTTTAACAATATTCAAATTTGTTGTTAATGAATTATATTTTTAAGGGAAAATGCAAATTTAGAGTTGATGTCAATTTGTTTGGATTTTAAAAATGATACCATCTTTTTCAATATCATGATTCTCAAAAGAATAATTTATAAATATATATTTTTTTAAAAAAAAACGGTTTTCTCTGACAAAGCTCAAATTCTTTGCAATCCAATACCCACAAAAATGAAAATAAATAATTGGGAGAATATTTTCAAACCAAACCAAAGAATCTTGATGGGGGAATCAAAATCTGAGATAGGAATCAAGATGGACGGCTGTGATTGCCCCAGATCCACTTCAATTGGTAATGAACCCCATGTTCAAGAAAAATTATACAATACAAAGCCCGAGATTGGTATCTTTATTTATATATTTTTTTATTATATAGTTTGATTCCATAGTCCACACGGTTTGCAAGCTTTCCCCACTCCCATACCTTTTTTTTTTTTTACTAATTTAAATTATACACTAAGATGTAAGACCATATTCTAAGTCAAGTTATATTATATACTATTTCTAATGATTTGATTGCAACATGTAAAATTGATTGATACCTAATTCAATTTGTTTACACTAATCTCGAGTTGAGTTGGATGATTAATTAATTGAATAATACAGTTGTCTTTGACCATCTAAAAATATCTTCTATATAATATTATTTTTGCATTAATGTCATAAAAGATTAGATTGGACTTTATTATATATTTTCTCTTAGTTCTGGACTTCTAAAATGAATTTAGTTGAGCATTAACACCTAATTGATTTCTAATTAATTGTCAAAGTGAACTTAGTTCAATCGTATTGATATGCACTCTGATCTAAGAGGTCAAGGGCTTAATCCTCTACCCTACAATTATTGTACTCAACAAAATTCCTAATTATTTTAAGAGTATAACTACATTTAAAATGTTAGTTTTTTCTTTTCTTTTTTCATGCAAATTACGAATTAGACCTTACTGTGCCTAGCTACAAATCTTAAAATTTTTAATTTATTGTGTTGCATCTCTATATATAGTCTAATCATGTAGGGAAGAAGACCAACCAAATCCTCAACATAAAAGTCATTAAAAAGCAAAATATGCACCATAATAAAGTAATAAATAATAAGCCAAATATTGCAAAGTTTTTACGGGAGTGTTTGGCCTACCAACTTCATAAACTGGTGTTAAATAACTCAATTTCAATGGTAAATACTATTGAAATTTGTATATTTATCTCTTATAACTCTACACTCCAAATATAGATTTCCTAACTCGAATATATTAGCTCAAGACTTTATGATCTAACTTAGTGCCTTAAACACCCTCTTGATTTTATATCTTATTGAGCTAATTAATTTGGACTCCTATTAGATAATATACCCCTAACTAACTTAGCCACCCTTGTCCTTAAACTAGAATGAGTATCTCTATATTCTATGCCATTAACATCATGATGTATTTATTTGATAAATATTTTCTTGTTTGTTTTTCTGAATACAATAATTGTGGTTACGGAAAGGACCAAACCATCAACTTTTTATATGGTAATGAGTGACTTATCCGATCCATTGAAATATACTCAAATTGATAGACGTTGGCTAGTTCAACAAAGTTCAACTTAAAGAAGAGGGAAATGTTTTTTTGGTCCCTAGCTTATGGGCTTAGTTTCCATTTGATCCCTGAGTTTCAAAATGTTATACATTTAGTCTTTAAAATTTTGTTTCAATTAAGTCCAGAGGTTTCAAAATGTTACAATTTTACCTTGAAATTTGAGTTTTATTTCAATTTGGCTTCTAAGTTTCATGATTTGCACTTATAACATTAATTTTCACTCAACACCCACTTTTTATCTATATTATCAGTGTATATTAATTAATATAAATGAATTCAAATAAATAAAATTAATTAAGTTTCACTAATTTTCATCAATATAAAAATTAAATTTAAAACTTCATTTCATAATTATTTTAAAATAATTAATAAACATAGCATTAATAAATGGAAGTGAATATCTAATAAAAAAAATCTAAATTTCGAAACCTATAAATCAAATTGAACAAAAAGTCAAATCTCAAAACTAAAACTATAATATTTTGAAACTTATGAACAAACTTGAAATGAAACTCAAAATTTAACGACCATATATGTTACAGTTTGAAATATAGGGACCTAAAAAAGAGCTTTTCCCTAGAAGAAATTAACTATTTGAGAAGGAATTATTGATTGAATATGCGAGGTGGGCATGGTTTGGGTTGTCAAATTATACATAAGAAGAGAGAATTTTCATTTTACAGGTTGTGTGTTGGTCACCTCAAATTTGTCCTTATTCAACTATACCCAACTTGTGGTTCAATATTTGTTTTATGAAAAAAAGGTAAGCTGTCTTTGAAAGCAAATCTTGCTCTTCTACTTCCACTTGTTTACGTATCCATAAGAATTACAATCACTTGATTTTGATTGCTTTACTAATTAACATATAATAATACAGATGTAATACCATTCCTAAACTTAGTTTATTAAGAAGAAACAAAAAAGAATGGATTTCATTTTTGGGAATATATTTACGTTTTGGATTATAATCCTCTTTAATATTTTTTATTATCTAATAATCGATGAAACAAAGATGTAGTAGGTTTTGTTTAAGTTTAGATGACGTGATATGATCTAGTCACGTGGATATATAAATTAAATATAAATAGATAGATATTAGATCAAGTTAACTTCGTCATAGCTTTGGCCAAGACGTTGAAAACCTTCCTTATGGTTGTAGATTCAAACTTCTCTAGTTGTTTGAATTGTTCTATGAGAAAAAATAAATGTCCATGTAGGTTCAAGAGTTAATTTTAAGGTAGATTAAAATTTAACCCATTCACTTGACTTGGTTACATTACATGTCAAAATTTAAAGAATAGAGAACAAATTCACGTTAAAAATATTGTTTTGGTATTTGTACTTTAAAATTTTCTTCAATTTTAGTCCATGTATTTTTAAATGTTCAATTTTAGTTATTGTACTTTCAATAAATCTTAAATTTAATTTCTACTACAAGATTGTTGTTGATTTGTAATAAACTTAAAGGTATAGAGAGTAAAATAGTATTTTGACCAAAAGTTTAATATATAAGTCAAACTTATGTAAAAAAGTGTACCAAGAGATATTATGAAAAATGGACCTCAAAATAAAAGACAAAATGAATTATAAAAAAAAGGGGGAAAAAATCAATTTATAACCTTGAATTTGATGCAATATCGATTAAAACTTCAAAATATAATTCATCAATTTAAACTTTGAAATTTTATAATTGAATCAATTTAAACCTTTTATGTTATAAAAAATATGATTATTTTTGCTTTATTTCATTTAAAATCAACACAAAATTACCTATGTAAAATCATTTTCTCACAAAATTCTACCAACAAAAAGGAAAATAAATGAAAACTACGACCAATGCATCTTAAATATAGACTATACAATAATTTTGTAGAGAACAACGTAAGTTGATTGTTTTTTCTAAAAGAAAAAAGTATATATATGTTGTTCGCACAAGATTTTCGAAGAAACGTGTTTCGTGGAGTTGAACTTGTATTGATGTAGATTTGATGTGGATGTCGTTTGATCTCTTGAATACATACGCTTGATTTGAGGAAGCGTGTGCTTGGTTGTCCATAGACCTTGTCCTTGGGAACAACAAAATCGATTTAGGTCTTAATTAGCATTTGACTAAATTAAGCCTATTATTGGGCTCAATTGAACTGTAACTCAAATAATAATATCAAATTATACCAAATTAATTTTATTCAATCCAATGATCATGAAGAAGACACGTGGCTCCATCGGGATTTTTCTATTTATGCCTTCAATTTCGATTGAGACACATGTAAATCTTTAATTAGTCCTAAATCTGATGATCTATAATTTCGTCATTAATTTGATAAACAACGTGACAACTTGTGATTGGTCCAAAATTTCTCATTCAACATAGGTACATAGTTTTATATTCATATGCTTTTATTTAATATAACAAACAATCACGTAAATGGAAAATCAAACCTCTAATCTTGTGAAAGAAATGTATGGTAATTATCGTTAATCTAAGCTCGATATGAGGTCTTATTGTCGTGTTTGGTGATGGTGGGGTAATTATCATCTGATATTGCGGCTATTACAACATTATTGACAACAAGGTGGAAAAAGGAAAAAGAAGAGGAAAAGAAAAGGCAATAATTCACAAACTTAGGCTGTTGATGAAAATGAAATTCAAAGACCAAAAACAAAAGGCTACAGAAAAGAAATTGTCAAAATTTTTAATGTAGTTTTCAGTGACTTTTCTATCCACAAGAAACTGTCCCTTTTGCACTCTGAATTTTGGGTGAGGAATCTCAAATATATTCAGATTCCAAACTTTAGAACAATAATCATCTTTTCTTTTTTATTTTTTTTTTCTTTCTACAGGGTTAATAATCATCATATTTATTTGAACAATTATCAATTAATACTTTTCTTCTCATGATTGCCTGGTTAGGGTATGAGTTATTTTGTTTAAAAAAAAGTTATTTTTGTAAATTGTACCAACATATATATATATATATATAACGATTTTTTAGTTTTACAATGTGCAGATTCAATCTCTAACCACTTTGTAGTAAATATTAAATTTGAAGCAAAATATTACTTTTAGATCCCAAAACTTTAATCAAAGTAACAATTTATTACTTAAAGTTTAGTTTAGTAGCGATTTAGTTTTTGTACTTTCAAATATGTAATAATTTAGTTCGTAAACTTCAATAAATAACTATTTAGCCTACGTACTTTATAATTCGTAACGAAAAAATTTATAAGAATCGATTTTAAAAAAATGTAGATCGATAAACTATAGGAGATCATTTTGTTATAAACTAGGAACAAAAGTTATTACGTGAGAATATTTGACACTTAATTTTGATGAGATTTTTCATGATAGAGACTCAATTATTCCAAATCTCAAAGTATAGGGATTACAACGTTATCTATTAAAGTTCAAGATTAAATTATGATAAATTTAAAGGTACAAAGACTTAATTAATTGTTACCAACTATAATTCATAGATTAAATTGGTACTTTTATAAAAGTTCAAAATCAAAAGTGGATAAAGTTTACTTCAATAGTTTAACAAAAGTTTGATAAAGTTTAAACTTTATCAATGGTTAGATTAGACATATGTTGAATAATTTAAAAAAAAAATTTAAAGTATATCAAAGATAGAAAATAAATATTGTAAGAACTAACAAAGTATATAAGTTTTAAAGTTAGATGAAATTGAGATTTTATTTTCTGTTGAAAAATATTCTCTATATAGCTGATTTGAGCAAGAGCGGGTACTATCTTTCTCACAGAAACTCTGAATTTAGACTTCAATTGGATTCTAGCGCACATTCCTTATTAGACTTCAAAATATTTTAGGTGCGATAAAATCAAATTGGTTTTTTTTAAAAAAACTTGTTTATGATATTAAAAATGAATCAACTTATTAATAAATATAACAAAATATCACGATTTATTAGTGATAAATATTGATACACAGTGATATTTTATTATTTATAAAAATATTTTTAGTAATTTTATCATTTAAAATAATTATTCTTAAAACAATAATATAGTGTCTTAACTTTATTTCGTCACAGTTTAATATATAATTTATAATGTATAATAAAATAACTGTTAATATATAAGATCTCATGAAAATTAAATATTAATTCTTATTATTTAAAGACTTGTTTATTATAGCCTATAAACAGCAACTATATTTAATTATATATATATATATATATTAACAATTGTTACAGAGCATTTGATTTTTTATTTTTAGTTTTTTTTTTAAAAAAATAAATAAGTTATGTATTCTACTATCTAGTTTCTAATCATGTTTTAAAAGCTATATATAGGAGGTTTTCTAAAATTATTATCTTTTTATTCATAATTTTGTTAGAAGTTGAAATCCTTACATTAAAGCCCTTGTTGAATAATAATTTCATTTTTTATTTCAACGTTTTTCTTTTTTTAAATTTGGACTTGTTTATTCATCCGGTGGTATTTATTTTTAAAATTTGACTAATAATTCAAATGATTTCGAAAAATAAAAACTATTGTAAAAAAAAGGAAATATGGATGCCAAAATCTAAACCGAAAAAGCACATTTGATCTTTATATGACATTAGAAGTGAATTTATTTGAAAAAGGAAAAACGTGACTTGCAAAAAAGAAAACATGTACACCAATGTGATCTAATGTTCATCACATACACTTTGACGTTTAAGTTGGTATAAGAATGTGGAATGTGAGAGTTCAAAGTATTATTTAAGTCAAATTATAAGGATATATTTATAACATGGTTTGACCATATACCCTCCTTTTTTCTTTATAAATCTGGTTTACATATAATTTCATCAAATACTCCATGGGCATGTTGGATTAGGGGTGCATTGGACACATCATGTGTACAAATTGAGCTTTTCGACCAAGGTCGAGTTGGCTAAAAATTCCAACTCTCTTCTCTTATAAAAATCCATCTTATCTTAATCTCTATCTATTTTTATTTTTCTTAATTTTTTTAGATTTATATCACAATCCAAAATTACCTACAACATTTTAAAATAAACTCTTCAATTCCATTTTCAATATTATCAATGAGTATTGAAATTAAGGATTTAGAGACTAAAATTAAATAATTTATCTTTAACCAATTCAATTTAAAATTGAGAAGTAGGGAAGAAAAGAGAGAGGGAAAAGAATTTGATTTTTTGGAGGACACACGTTTGAGGGGGAAAGGACACGAGTATAGCTATAAAGCATGGTCTAAAAAAATTAAAAATAATAAAAATAAAAAATAATAATATAGATGACGTAAGATATGGGAATCAGAGTATGGCCTCGAATTCCAATAAACCCAACTTTTACTTTCCCGTTTGGGAATTGGAATCTGATCCCCTTTCCCTATGAATCTTATCAAAATCCACTTCCACCTCATCCTTCCACGTGTCATATAGCTACTCTTTCCTTTCATCTCTCCTCCTAATGACTATTTTACCCTCCAATTTTCTCCCCCTACCCCCACATTTCACTTTTTCTAGGCAACGCAACTTATCTCTTAGCTGCTTTTCGAATATATTTATTTTTTCATTCCATTATTTCATCTTAATTTGATTTTTTTTATAATTATTATTTTTTTAATATCATATGATTTATAATATATCATTTATTACCTATTTTAATTTAACAATAAATTGAGTTTATAACATCAAATATATATTTATTAATGTTTTTATTTATTTTTAGACAAATATCAATTTATATCCCTCAACTTTGAAGATCATATCAATTTAAACCATAAACTAAGAATTATATCAATTTAAATCTTAAACTTTAAATATTGCATCAATTTAAACCCCAAATTAATAATTATATCAATTTAAATTTCAAACTTTTATAAGTATATCAATTCAAACTCTAAACATTCATAAGTGTATTCCGATAAAACATTTAATAAAATTATAAAAATTTAGAATTTAAATTGATATTTTTTTAAAAATTTAGGATTTAAATCAATATAATTATTAACTTGTAAATTAACTATAATCGAGTCTTGGATCTCCTTTACGAAAATGAAACTTTAATTCCTATCGACGATGTACTAAATTATAAGAATGAAATAAATTGGTGACATGTAGCTAGCACTCAATTATATTGTTCTTATTCACGCTTCTCATTGATATTATTTATTGGCTTTTTTTTTTCCAGAAAATAGATTTATTTCATAATTCAATCCCATTTCTTTTTTCAAAAGCTGAAAGAAAACTGTTTTGTTTGTATAATTTATATTTTTCATTTCCCTTATCCCAAAGTTAAAAAATTCCGAGGGGATGTATGCTTTCACCCAAAAAGTCTGTGTGATGTGATTTATAATCACGTGTCCAACATCATGGTTAATGAAGATTCGAAATATTGATATCGTTGAAAATATCAAAGTTCTAATTTTATGAAAATATTTGATATCGAGAAATTTGAAGAAACTTTATAGAAGTGGATAAAAATTTATGATAATTTTTATAATTAACCAATGAAACTTTGATTGTGACTGAATTAGATTATAATTTATTATTTTTAATCATCATCCCTATAAAGTAAGATAACATTTAAATGTATATTGTAATGTATTCATGTAAATATCGATGCAAGAACATAAATTTAAAAAAGAAATAGAAAAATAGTTACAAAATAATATCCAATATTGAAAATTAATTACAAAATTAAAGAACTCAAAATATTTGCATATAGCATAATTGTAAATTATTTATTATAAAATGAAGTCGATATAAAATAAAAAAGCATAGCATTAAACTAACATAAATAGAAAAATCATAACATTAAACATGAGAGAGATGAAAAAAAACATAACACCACATGACACAATATAATAGAAAAGAATAAAAAAAAGAAAACTCTAGAAGTAGATAGAGTTTGAGATAAAATAAGAGGTATTAAAAGTGGTCATCGTCCATATGATGACCAAAATATGTATGAATGAAAAATAATTTAGAATATTTAGGTCAAATACAAACATAGATTGCCAACAAGTAGTAATATGAAACTATTCCAATTATCCTTTTCGTACGAAACTATTTATGTGAATCAAATTTTTAAGAAAGAGTTATTGGATGTAAACCAAATAGTAATATAAAATGAGTGGTTTTGGGGTTATTTGCAAATAATAAAGGCAAACAATAATAGAAAACAAAGAATTCAAATCAAATTGCAATCTATGGATAAATTACCTTAAGTTATGCAACTGCATTACAATCGCATGAATCAAGAACGACTCCTATTCAATCGTGTTTTTAAGTATCCTTAGAAATTTAAGTAATTAATCCTATATTTCAATACCTAATTAGATCTTAGATAGTTTTGTGCAATCCATTGGTCCTATGGTGTGCCTTATATCTAAGGTCATGTGACGTCTTATGTCTAGGCTCTTAGTTCCGTGTTCTTTTGTGAGATTCATTTATATCTTAACCTTCTCAGTATTAAGACTCAACTAGCATGCTAATTTAAGTGATCAGTTCAAATTAAAATGATAACATAAGCTTCAATAAAAGAAATAGAAAGTGAGAGGGATGCAATTTCATGCGATTGCATATTGCTTAAGCCATATTATCTTTAGGATATCCACATGACCGAATCCCTTAAGAAAAGTAGTTCATAACTAAAGATAAATTAGAACACTTCATTAAAACAAATAAATGTTGTGAGTTATAATGTAGAAAATAATGTAATAACGATAAAATGAAAAGAAAAATAACAAAAAAAAAAAGTAAAGAGAAATGTAGAAAATAGTGGGTTGGGTGCTTGAATAAAGCCTATATGTCTAGGGTTCCCTCTAGGATGATTCAACCTTTCTCAAGGTAAATCTCACTCTTACGCCACGTTCTCATGGGCTAAATGATCTACAAAAAATCATTCAGAGGAGCTTTCGTTCTTAAAGAAGGTATGTGTGTTTTGTCAAACTTGGATTTTCCTACATTTTTATGATTCTTGTGCTTTATATAAAATCCATATGGTTGGGTAACGATCAAAATCTATGCTCCATGAACCCTAGATGATTTTGGAGTTAAAGAACGGATTGGGAGTGAAAAATCAACAGGACATGAGTTACTGCGAACATCCCATTTTTTGGGTTTAAGGCACGATTTAGTCACATTGTCTATTTAATGCGATCACATCATAACAACTTTTTTTTTTCTTTTGGATTTTCCTACAATATTGCTCAATCTCAAAATAGCCTAAATCACTTTAAAACACCCTCAAATCACCAAAATGACTCCTAAATATGTAATAACTTATTATACCTAACTTAGGACTTTTTAGGGTTTTCATGACACACTTTATACCCAACTTTCACATGAATCAACTATAATTTAAAAGCAAAAAACAAGCAAATATAACACTCATCAACATGCTATTCTTGGTTTTAACTATAATTTTAAAGCCACAAACAAGCAAATATAACACTCATCAACATGCTATTCTTGGTTTTTCCATGAGTTACTTTAAGATTTTGAAGGGTTTTTGTAAGGAGGTTGAGCGGATGTGCGTATATTTCTTGTGGGTTCATCGGAGGCAAAAAGGAGAATTCATTGAAAAAGCTAGAAGTGTTTATGTGTTAAGAAAAAAAGAAGGGCGACTTGGGTTTTAGGGATTTCAAAACTTTTAACTAAGATATACTCGTGAAACACAACTATAAAATTCTTAACTCCCCTAATAGTTTGCTAATCAAGGTGCAAAGGGTAGGTATTTTTTTCGAAGGAGGATTTCTTGTTGGCAAAGCTCTGGCATAATCCTTCGTATACCTAGAGAATCATCCTTTGGTGTAAATACCTGTTTATGAAAATGGGGTAATGGCGAGAATATTTCGATCAAGGAAGACCACTAGATCCCAAATGAGAGAAGTTTTAAATTTTCCTAGGTGCATAATGGGGTGAAAGATAAAATGATGTCTTTTTTTTTTTTATCAATATGGAGGGTAGTTGGAATGAAACCTTGATAAAAGAACCATATCTTCCTCATGAGGTAGATGAAGTTCTCAATATTCCCTTAGGTTGGAAAAAGATCGATGATGAGATTTTCTGGAGCTTTGACAAAAGAGAACACTTTACTGTCAAAAGTGCTTATCACTTAGGACTTAATTTGAGAGATTCACCTGTCCCTTCATTGTTTCGAGGTGCATAGAATTTTAAGCTGTGGATGGATATCTAGAGAGCAGGAGTTAAACAGAGAATTAAACATTCGGTTTGGAGAATTTTGAATGATCTTATTCCCACCTTTTTTAATCTTTAGGCTAAAGGAGTTCAATATAATTCTTTGTGCTCTTTTTGCTGGTAACATCAAAAGACAACGAGTCATATCATGTGAGGTGTAAGTTTTTTTAGAAAATTGTGGTTTTTCTATCTTCCTTCTTATGTTTTTTTGTTCGGTGATGGTAGGGGCAAGTAGTCCCCCTTGGATTACTAGGAGATTCTGAGGTCGAGGAGCTAAAGGCAAGAGCTGGATCACAGGATGATCATCATTTAGAGTATTTGAAACCTAAGAAACGAGATATGTTTTAAAAAGGTAGCTCCTGATTTTGCATCTCCCAAAATTGTTATTGATTCACTTCTTCTAATCTTGGAGGTGAAAGTTGTGGCTTGTTGGCTACCATGACATTGCCTCCTTGGTCCCTAAGCCCTCTCATTGGTCTCTGTTGTTTTTTGGTTATTAGAAGCTGAATGTGGATGCAACTTGGTCTTACGAGAAAAAACGTGCTGGTTTAGGGTGGATTGTTTAGGATCATAATGGTAGTGCAATTTTGAGTGGATGTAAATTCATTCCTAGAAGGCGAAACGTGTACCTCTTGGAAGCTAAAGTTGTACTGGAGGGTGAGGGCGATTGAGGAGAGTGCTCGGGTTCTAATCTCCCGTTGGAGGTTGAGTTTGACATGCTTTAAATCATTAAGCTTTTTAATAGGAATGTGCATTATTTTGTTGAAATTGATGTCCTCATTGAGGATATTCTTTGTATCAAACTCTGTCAATTGTAGATGTTTTTGTCACAATTCTCATGAAGAGAACATAGTGGCCCATGTTATGGCCGTTTTGACATCCTTAGGTTATTCTTTGATCTGAAAAGATATTTTTTTCAGGTATAATATTCTCTCTATTTTTAGGCCACTTGGGAAGTAATGGGTTTCTAGGTTGTATGCTTCCTGCTCCAAAAAATATATATATATATATGTTTCTTTTCAAACACAAAAAAAATGCTCTTTGACCGACATTCAAAGAGGTACACGTTTTTTTATTTATTTTATTTCCTAATTTTGCAACAAGTTCTATATAAACTATAAGAAAGAATTTAGAAATACAATAACAAAGAAATACCAAACATATTTTTGTTTATAGAAAGGAAATGAAAATGTAATGGGCCTAAATTTGTAATTATATTGACAGAAACAAAAATTTTCTCGATAACATGTTACTATTAATATCATCACTATTGATAAAATATTTATGAAGTTCTCGATAACATGTTACTATTAATATCATCACTATTGGTAAGATATTTATGAAGTTCAATTTCAAAATTATTTTGAATAGTGATGAAGAGATAGTGAGACTTAAATAATTTTAAATTAATTAATAATAATTAACATTAAAGATAAATATAGAGTAGAGATCGATAGTGCGGTCAAAAGTGTAAATCTTGAAATTTAGAGACCATATTAAAACAAAACTCAAATTTTAAGTATAAATTGTAACATTTCGAAACCTGGGATTCAATTAAAATCAACATCCAAACTTAAAGATTATAAATATAATTGTTTGAAATATAGGAACTAAATGAAAATTGAATCTAATTTATATATAAAAAGGATATTTTTCCTATTTAATATTAATATCTTATTAAATAAGAGCATTGTTGTTCTTTTAGATTTGCTAAAAAAAAAAAAAAAAAGTAGACAAAGGAATGAAAAAGTTTTTTTTTCTTCAACCCAAGTAAATATTTAAATCTCCAACAATAAGGAGTCTATGTGATAAGAACTTAATACCCATGCTCACTCATCAGTTATTCTGAGTAATATTTTCTGAACAAAACTCATAAATTTTAACCGTTCTAAACTCTATCTATGATTGACAAATATTAATTTATATCCTTAAATTTTGAGAATTATATCAATTAAAATCTTAAATTAATAATTATTTAATTTATATCCATATCCAGATTTCGTTTGGCCAATATCGTGAAAAACTTAATGATGTGAGTCAATTAAACTCTTAAAATTTCATAAGTCAATGAATTTAAACATTTCATTATGATTACCTTTTAAAATTATCCATGCATTGATTCTCAAACACATGTAAGCTTTTATAAATATTGTTTTCGACAAAATGGACGACTATAATAACATTGATGATTTTCACAAAAAAATCTGACTAAGAGTCTAAATTGATTAAGAAAGTTTAGGAGTTTAATTGATACAATTATCAATTTGATACGAATTTTTCTCAAATAAAACACAATGAAGATGTAAATTGATACTATTACAAAAGTTTGGGATTTAAAATTGATATAATTATTGATTCATGATTTAAATTGACATGATTCCTAATATTTAGGAGTATAAATTGATATTTTTCTTTAAAAAAAATTAAACTCAAAATTCAGAAATCTACGTGTTATTTTCGAATTCCTTCAAGTCTCTATCGAGAATTCAATGGGATGTGTGCCAATTTTTGGTGTGAATCGGTTGGGACAGGAAGTAGATTCGTCAGCGGAGTTGGAAGAGGATGTTTCTAGGTGATAAGTCTCCTTTATGGAACTTATTTATCTCTAAAAATCCAAATTGTTGATTTTTTTTAATGTATTTTTTATTTGGATTGGAATGGAATTGCAAGAAAATAGAAATATTTCTAGTGAGATCATTGAAAATGCTGCTAGTTTTTGATGTAATTGTGTTACTTAGCAGCTAGGCAGATCTCCAGAAAATGAAAAGAATATCAAAATCACAACAACTTTGGAAAGAATTCTCCAATGAATTATGACTTGATTTTTTTTAAAAAAAAAATTTATCATCCAAAAGATCTTGAAGAAACCTTAGGTAATTCTACAGTTTTTGCATTTAAATTCCAACTTGTTTGAGTCTCTTGTTCTGTATTTCTTTTTCATCTATCTTACTGTTTTTGGTAGTTACAAGTTTCTTTTGAATTCTAGTTTTGTACTTTTATCTCATTATCTAAATTAATCCAGGTTCATAATTGATATTTTAAATCTATCGAGTCTTTATTTTAATATGTTCTTTGTTTTATCTACTGTTTGCTCTTATTTCATTATAAGCTAAACACTCATTTGGGATTCAAATATGTAAATACCCTAAAGGAAGGGCATAAGCCTCTCATGTGCAAAAAAGTAACTTACTCGTTTCCATAACATGGTTTGCTTTTATTGAACTTATTTTCATTATTTGTCTAGATTGATAATCTACATTAATATACAAAAGTTGAGTTTAATACTGAAAGATTTAAATAAAACTTGGTTTTTATAAAATTAATCTAGGAAAAAAGCTTAGACATAAGCGTTTGTTTTTTACCCTAGACGTATGGTGAATTATTAGGACCTTGGATTGTGTTCTTATTCAACTAAGTTATCATTAACCATATACATATAGATTTAATGACTTAGGCTCCCAAATATACTTCATAGAAGATCAAATATGTGTTGAATCCACTTCACCATCTCATAGTTTGAGCCGAAGTTGTAATTACATGAAATATGACATTCTTCAATCAAAAGGTAGGTGCATATTCAAGTCCCTCTTTTAACTTTATAATTTTTAATCTATTTTTCACAAAAAGTCAAAACCACACCTTCCAATTATTTTGTCGGTTATATTGCATTTTCATTCTTGAGAAAAGTATTAATATTTTAGATTTTATTACATTTGTTCCCTTGGTTTGATATCTAGAGTGTCTCCTGTATTACTTGTTGACAGTGCGCACTTGCACTGAGGACCAAAAACCATTTATCTTTATAAGACTACACGTTATTAGGTCATGTTTTGGTCGCGTTCATTACCGAGCAAGGAGCTTCACGCTTTGAAGTTTAGGGACCTTGAGGTTTATAATAAGGCTTTATTGGCTAAGTAGTGTTGGTGGCTTCTTTGGGGGTGTGCCATGGCATGGGAGGTACTTTCAAAATAGGTCATTTCTTCTAGCCTCCCTAGTTTGAATCTTTCTTATGCGTGTCGAAGTATTTTGTGGGGTCAGGAAATATTGGGGCAGAGGTTTAGGTGGCATGTAAGCAATGGTCATTCTACAATATTTAGATTGACTCCTGGCTTTCAAGTTCAGGTAAGGATAAGCCTCTTTGGGTCCACGAGTCCTTGAAGGAAGGGTCAGTGGTATCTTTGATGTCTCTCGAAGGTCGGTAGGTTGAAGACAAGGTTAAGAGGGAGTTCTACCTAAGAATACTGATTTGATATTGGACATCTTTATTAATAGCATGTAGAAGAACGGTTTAAGTGTATTGGGATCTAAAGAAGGAAATTCTTATGGTCAAAAGTGCTTATAAACTGAGAATCATTTTGAATTGTGTGAGTCAGACTTCTACTTCTAGTGGCGAGCCTCTTGCAATGTTGTGGAAAAGTAAATGACAGTTTGCATCTCAAAGTGAAGATTTGTGGCTGAAAGATTCTCAATGACACTGTTCCCATGGGTGAATTTGGCTTCTAGTGATATATTGTTGGAAACGGTGGCCATTGTGCTCTAGCAAGACAGAGATGACAACACATTTGTTATAAAAATGACGAGTAGCTAAGGCTATTTGACATTATTTTTTTCCTAACAATGTTGTATCTTTAATGTGTCACAGGACTAGGAGTTGGATGCCATTAGACCACTTTGAGTATGTGTGGGAGAGGAAGATGTGTTAGACTTTGGTGAAATATGTGTTAGAGGATATCTTGTCTATAGGAATGCAAATAGAGATCCAATTTTGTCACATTTAATGATCTAAAAATTTGATGGCTGATGATACACCTCGTTGGATAGCAAATGAAGGTGCTTCTTATTGTTGATGTGATCACTTGATTAAGATGAATTTGACATTGTTATATACGTAATTGTTTAATTTATGTTTTCTCGAAAGAAAGAAAAAATCACTAAAACTTATTTAAGATCCAAACTCAAACCTCGAATTTGAGAGATGTACTAGTGAATCTTGAACTATTATCAAAGTTACCAAATGAGGCTAACAAAAAAAAAGAAAAAAAAAGTCTAAAAAAGAAATTGAAAATGATAGGTTACTAGATATCTTTTTTATTTAAAGAAAAGAAAGAAAGAAAAAAAGGTAGAGGACATAATTGTAATTTCATCGAGCGTGCATCGGACATTCCACAGTTTCGATGGATCAGAAAGGGGATGAAAAGAAGGTGAAAGCAAAAGCTTCCAATATTACTTTACCAATTTCCCTTCTTTTCTCTATTTCTCTCTCAATCTCTGCAAATCCTTTTGCATCTGTTGTACCTCAAAAAGGTTCTTTTTAATCCCTTCACTGTTTCCCACCAGAATGAAGAAAAACTATAAACTTTGCCCAAAAGCAGCTTCAATGGCGACAAACTTTTCCATTTTCGGTTACCCAATTCTAAGAGAATCCCTCTGATACAAACACTTCACGCCGCAATGGTGCCCACTCTCTCTCTTTAGGGTTTTTTTTTTTTTTTTTCTCTCCTTTTTTTCCCCCTTTATGGAGGAGAATTCCCTCTCTCTCTCACATCACTCACCATCATCGACCTTCTTAATCCCATCTCTATCTCTAATTCTTGGAATTCTGTGCGTTTCTGCTAAGATTGCTGGGGGATTTTTCAACAATTTCTCAGACGGTAACCGACTCTGCTCATTTTCCTTTTTTTAATTGCTTGCTATTAACTCACACCTCTGGCTGCTTTCGTCAGTGATTTGCGGAAGCATCCGTCATCTTTTGGGGGGCTATGATATTATTGTATTTAACTTCCTTTTTACTGGAACTGTGCTGATTTTAGATAAGGGTGTTGTGCGGTGGAACTCTGGTTCTTCGATTTATGGCATCTCTTTTTTGCTTTTGTTGGTATCTGGGGACTCTTTGCAAAAGTGTGGTTTTGTAATTGTGTGCCTGGGGTTAATTTAGGGTGTCAGAACTTGTTGGGCGGGGGGGTATATAATGGATGTTTTTCTCAACTTTGTAATGGCGGAGAAAGATAGTAAGCTTAGGAGGATTAGTTTTGGCCGCTGTCGTTGGATGGAATTCTAGCATCAATTGTAATTTGATTTCTGAAATTGGTCTTGATTATTCAATATGGAAAACCCCTTTTCATCCAAGGAGGAAGGGATGGGGTCTTGGGGGCCTTCGAGAACTCAGGCCGAAACTCCGACTTCTACTGACGTTGGAATGAGAATTTTGAGTCCTGAAGATGTGCTTCACAGTTTCTCAGAGCTGATGAGTTTTGATTCTTATGCGGGATGGGGCAACAACTATGCAACAATTGATCAGATTTTCACTTCTTGTGGCTTTTCGTCGATTCCGCCAATGAGTACTTGCCCTTCAATGGAGGGCTCGACTTTCCCAGAAGGGGCGAGCCATGAAGCATTCCCTCTGAATGAACTTGATGGAGCTTCCATTTCTGTGGCGAATTCTTTCACTTGTGGAGACAAGGTTATGTTTCAGCAGCCAGACACTGAATTTGGGGTTTCTGATGTTTCAGACAATGTAAATGAAGCAGGTTCGAAATCAAATGATGTCCTTCTAAACAATTGTTTGATTTCTAGGCCTCTTGGTTGGTCACTTGATGAGAGAATGCTGAGGGCACTCTCCTTGTTTAAAGAGTCTTCACCCGGAGGCATTTTGGCTCAAGTCTGGGTGCCTGTGAAGCATGGAAACCAATTCTTCCTGAGCACCAGCGATCAGCCTTATTTGCTAGATCAAATGCTCACTGGGTACCGTGAAGTGTCGAGGTCGTATACCTTCTCTGCAGAAGGAAAACTGGGTTTTCTCCTTGGGCTTCCCGGTCGTGTTTTCACCTCCAAAATTCCAGAATGGACATCAAATGTTAGATATTACAGTGAGAATGAGTATCTGAGAATGGAACATGCAATCGGTCATGAGGTTTATGGATCAATTGCCTTGCCAGTATTCAATAATGAACTTGAAAAGTCATGCTGTGCCGTACTTGAAGTTGTTACTACAAGGGAGAAGTCTGATTTTGATGCAGAGATTGACATTGTTTCACGAGCACTAGAGGTTAGTTCACATTCACTCGTACACTGTTACTTCCTGATATAAATTAGATACAAATAATCTCATTTATGATTATTTGAGGCTAACTTCTTGGGGATCAATTTTTATTTAAACAAAAAAGCACCTTCTTGATGGTCAAGGCTATGAAGTGCAATGCACCATCCTTCCTGTTAAATGAATGGAATTGACAGATTTTTTTGGTTTCTATTCAATTTGGGTTTTGACCTCCATCCACCATAATTGTAAGAACTGGTCTTAGCAATTTTTTATTTTCATTTTTAAATAAATTTATAATTTTTTAAAAATAAATTTAATTGATAAATATCATCTGAACTTTGAAGTAGCTGTGTGTTTCAAGTTATTATCACGTGGTTCCTGTTATCACGTGGTTCCAGTTCTATTCTTCTATTGTCATTTCTTTTTTGGACAATTTTCTACCGTTGGTCAAAGTTTCCTTTGGTATCTTAAGGAGATGTTTATGGTTCCTGTTTGTGGTCATTTTCCATTCTTCTCTTATTATTTCTTTTTTGGACAATTTTCTACCACTGGTCAAAGTTTCGTTTAGTATCTAGAGAGGGTGTTTGGGGCATTGAGTTGAGATATGAAGTTTGGAGTTAATATGTTAGATTTAAAGTCCATGTTTGGTGTGTAGAGTGGTAGGATGAAGTTTCTCGATAAATGTGTAACATAGAGATATAAATGTGTAAAATAGAGACAAGAAAATTAGAGATATAAATATGCAAATTTCTATGGTGTTTACTATTGAAGTTGAGTTATTTAGAGGTTGATGGACCAAACATCACCTAAATGTGATGCATATTATGCCAATATGCATAAGTATTTCAGTTCGGATATATGAGAACTCGTTGATAAGCATATGAAATGGTTTTCAAAAAGTTGTAGATGGTTCTAAGCAGTAATCAATCCCTTCAGCATGAACAATTCATCGTCTACGGAGTTTTCTGTTGTCCGGTGATATTTTGCGCACTCCACTTTCCAGAGTTTTATGAATAATTATATTGCAAGAATCTATTGATAACTTTGCTGATATTTCTTTGGACCATGATTGTTGCAGATTGTCAGCTTGAGAACTGTTGCACCTCCTCGACTATATCCTCAGGTATTATTGGCTGCAATGTTTTTTATTGGTTCTTTCTGCAGTTCCAATTGAACTAAATATAAAGATCGATTCCTGATGTTTATGTCATTTTCCTATTTTGTTTTAGTTCTTTTGAACTTCTACTTTCAATGCTCAGTGTATTAACTTATTTCAGTGAGGTTTTTCCATAACAAAATGTAAATATGTTAATGGAAATACAACAGGAGTTAGGTACTAAGATATGACTTATTATCTTAGGTAGACATGAGGACATATTGATCTCTTATGCTGGTTTATGAATAATCCAACTCACGTGAGATTGAGAAATCTGAGAGAGATTTGGGAGTATAAAAGAGGCAGAGAGAGAAAAGAAAAAGCTAGGGGAAAAAAAGAGAAGTGGTTGAGAGATCATTAAAGAGGCAGGCAGGGAGGGAGGGAGGGAGATGGGTGGCTGGTGGAGGAGGGCATTCTCTTGATGGAACAAGGAGATAAAACATAGGTGGTCACAAAAACACCCAAAAAAAAAAAAAAAAGAAAGTAAAAACGAGAAAGAAAAAAGTGATAAGTTATGATAAGTTACATGGCAATAATTGGCAATAGCCATCTTCTTTACAAATGTATTTTTAATTCTACATCTTTACAGCTTTAGTCACATTGATGGAATATTTATTGCAGTGTTTGAAGCAGAACCAGAGATCAGCATTAGCAGAGATAATGGATGTGCTACGTGCTGTATGTCATGCACATAGCTTACCTCTGGCGCTAACCTGGATTCCTTGCTGTTATACTTTGGAAGCTGTTGATGAGGCTGCTAGAGTTCGTGTAAAGGAGAACAACATTAGCCCAAAGGAGAAATCTGTATTATGCATTGAGGAAACAGCGTGTTATGTGAATGACAAAGCAACTCAAGGTTTTGTGCATGCGTGTATGGAACATCATCTTGAAGAAGGGCAAGGGATAGCTGGGAAAGCTCTTCAATCCAATCATCCATTCTTTTATCCTGATGTGAAGGCATATGATATTAATAAGTATCCACTAGTCCATCATGCACGCAAGTTTGGTTTGAATGCTGCCGTTGCAATCAGGCTGAGAAGCACGTATACTGGCGACGATGATTACATATTAGAATTCTTTCTACCTGTCAATATGAAAGGAGGCTCAGAACAGCAACTTTTATTGAACAATCTCTCTGGTACCATGCAAAGAATGTGCCGGAGCTTGAGGACAGTTTCAAAGGAAGAATTAATGGGATTCAAGGATCCCGATGCTGGATTTCAGAGTGGACTAATTGGGAAGTCTGCAACTATGTCTAGGAGAAACTCACAATCCACGGTGACAGACAGTGAAACAAGGGTATCTAATTCGATAAATGATGGAACTGAAGCAGAATGTCCTAAGAAGCAGGTTATTTTATTCCTGTGATCATGTCTGTTGTTCTATTGTGACTTATTTTGTTGCCATTTCGCCTTTCGTTTATTCATCTTCTCACTTTATCATTTCAATCATTCTGATACTGATTGCCCTCTAAAGAAGGCATAAGATTGCTGTCTGTTTGATTGCATAAAAAATATTTTGGAATCTCCCCTATGCCATAATGAATCAATTTGCAACAGTTAATAGTTTTTGGTCTTCCTAGATCAGTTAAGGCGCCATTTTAGGGAGATGTATCCAGTTTTGACGATTGAAGGGGATTAATGTAAATATGTGGGTAGGATTAAATAGAAAAGGAAGCTTCAGATGTCTGATTGTATGTATAATTTGGTTCTGTCAAGAAACATCTACTGTTAAAATATTACACTAGCCCTATACAAGAGGATGAAGGTGTCTGTCATAGTAATAATATGCTGTGTACATCTTTGAAAGTCTAGACCATTCATAGCTGTCAATCTTCTCTGTGGTTAGGTACCTTGGGGTGGATAGGGTGTGGGGTTTTGGTCCAATGAGAGAATAATTTGATTACTCAATCTACTGGTTACCAATCCGTGGTTTGCGTATTCTCCAATTGTTTTTAGTATACTGTCCCTTGTACTCAATTTAGAGTTCAGGAAGGTGTTAAGCTGGATAGGCAATATGCATTTTAAAGCTTATGCCAGAATACTTATATTGAGATAAGTACCATTGTCTAGATAGGAGTCTATTATAGGTCTCTGCATCCCCTTTTACATTGAAGTGGCAGATGGGCGTTGGATTTCAAATTTACCATAGCTGTGCTTTGTTTTGATGTGTCTTCCACGTTGCATTATGCATTTTCCATTTGGACTATTAACCAGTATGTTTGGTCAAATTTTATAGTCCTTTTTTCTTCACAATTGTTGGTGCACATTTACGAACAGGGAATGTATTCATTTTAACAGTTCCTTCTGCACCTCATCCTGCAGATGATCAATGGATCACGGAGGCAGGGGGAGAAAAAACGTAGCACAGCTGAAAAAAATGTGAGCTTGAGTGTTCTTCAGCAATATTTTTCTGGGAGTCTCAAGGATGCTGCAAAAAGCATCGGCGGTGAGCCTGTAGTTTATTTCCCCTCCCCCTCCCCCTCCCTTTTCTGTTTCAGTGTTGTTTTATTTAAATAAGCAACCCTCTTTCATTAAAAGAAATAAAAGAAAAGAAAATCAAAACACAGAGAGAAAAAATGCCAAAAACCAATGGCCAACCAACGTGGGAAAACAGAATAGAACTAAAACATGATCCCAGCTATTGGTGATCGAGAACAATGGGCACTTGGTAAAAACAGAAGAATTTTTGGAGAATGACCTAGAGGCATAATTATCCATTAACCTCAAACATCCTCTCATGATTTACATAGATAAAAAAAAAAACTTTTCGGGTTTCTGTCCAATTCCAACCATATACTCCATGAACACAAATACTTGAGCTAAACAAGCCCAATTCTCCATAGAGAACACCCACGCTTCTGTGTTAAAAGGGAAAAGCCACAAAAGGTGGTTTAAATTTTTCGAAGCTAACTTGCACTTGTTGGGGCTTATGACAAAGGTAGCTCTCCACATAATGATACCTTCTAAGGTAATCATCCTCTTAAGGGAAAAAACTAGATTAATAACTTATTCTTCCTTGAGAATCAGAAAAAAGGTTCTAGAGTAGAATAAACCAATGGACTATAAACAAGCCCAATCCTCCATGGAGAAGACCCACACCTCTGTAGTAAAAGGGAAAGGCCACGAAAGGTGTTTTAAAATTTTCGAAGCTAACTTGCACTTGTTGGGGCTTATAACAAAGGTAGCTCTCCAGATAATGATATTTTCTAAGGTAATCATCCTCTTAAGGGAAAAAACTAGATTAATAATTGATTCTTCCTTGAGGATCAGAAAAAAGGGTTCTAGAGTAGAAGAAACCAATGGAGTTGGGCATTCTCAGTGAAAGTAACGAAAGGCTCAACAGAACTACACAACAATTTATGATTAGGACAGTCAAAATGATTCCTTGAGTGACAGAGAGGAGGGAAGCCAACTCATGATTGCTTGGAGAAGACAATGATAATCGGAAGAATGAGAAGTTGTGACTGACAGGGCTTGTCTTGACACCAAGAATCCTCCCGAAAGACGTACTTTGCAATTATCCCTTAAAAGAACTTAATGAAAGGAAGTGCGCACCTTCCACAGGTTTCTGAAAGTGCTTAAAGATCTTGGATCAGGATCCCAACTATTGGGGTGGATACTGTACTATCTCACACTACCCGTCACCACATGTAGGTCAAAGGAAAATTTGCACAACCATTTGGATTGAAGGATGGTTTTTATACCATCAAGATTCTCAATCACCCTACCGTGTTTGTCAAACAAATTTAACATTAATACCTGGTTGAATAAATGCAATCCTCCTCACTCTTTGACCCTTCCACAAATGCACCATTATCCTTTCCTTTCTAACTTGTCCTTACTCCTGCAGTCTAAAAAGAGACAAGTTTTATGGGATCTCGTTCAAGCTTGAACTGAATTAATGCATGTCTTGGAATAGATACTTTCTAGGACGAGAGCCTTTAGCAAACCCTAGCCATAGTTTAGTCTTCCACATTTTTTGTGGCATCTAATTCAAGTTTTATGCCGTGGTCTTTTAGGTTATCTTTGACCTACTGTTTAGTTCTTTAAAACTTGTTCCCTTTCCATCTTCCATTTTCAAATGATGAAACTGAAGGCCGTAACTTACATCTATGTATTTTAGTATTTGATTGTTAAATCCCCACGCTTCCAAAGGTGACAGTTTAGTCAATATAATCTTGTACAATTGAATTTCCCAACGTTCAGTCATGTATATCCCAATTGATCATTAATGGAGTTAGGTTTCACCATATGTTTGTGACTGGGTTGAGGGTGTTGTGCCCTGATGCCTCTAATTGTTCAATTATGGATGAGTCTTGTGCATCTCTCATGAACTAAATAAGTTGTAGGCATTGACCTTTCGATATAGTAGAAGTATATTCTTAGTTATGTGTCCGTATGGATTATTAAATTTTCCGCTAAAAATAAAAAGTGTGTTTGGTAAGTGTTCGTATAGATTGTGACTGCTTTGGATTTCTGTATTTTTCTATCTTGTACTTTGAGCATTAGTCTCTTTCATTATTTCAGTAAAGAGTCTGGTTTCCTTTATAGAAAAAAAGAGTGTTCATTTAGGACATATGAATGTTTTAAGTGTACTTCTCTCAACGATGATTCTATGTTTTATGGAAAAGAATGTCATTCGTTGAATAAAAGAAGAATTAGCTTATTTGAATATGATACGAATGGGTGTGTCATCCTATCACTTGGGACCTCACGTAGCAATGAGTTTAAAAACCATTGATTGAATAATCTTACAAATAATCTTGCAAATGACAACACCTCCACAAAAGCATTGTCAGCACAAGGATTCAAAAGAAATTTTATATGCGCTACTTAACTGGCGTTTTAATTTTCTTAAACAAGAATTTATTTCAATATATACATTTTAAAATAGGTTCCACATTTCCAATGGCTTTATTTGTATTTTTGTGCATTTTCAGTTTGTCCGACAACCCTGAAAAGAATATGCAGACAACATGGGATTTTGAGGTGGCCGTCTCGTAAAATAAACAAGGTGAACCGATCGTTAAGGAAAATACGGACAGTTCTCGATTCTGTTAAGGGGGTGGAGGGTGGTCTAAAGTTCGATCCAACTACAGGGGGTCTTTTGGCAGCCGGCTCTCTTATTCCAGAACTCAATGGACAGAATAGTCTTCTCTTCTCGGATAACAACAACCCATCTATGAGAAATCTGGAGCCATTCCTCCAGGATGTAAACTCAGTTCCTCCTGTCCCTTTCAATGGTCAGAATTCTGCCATGAAATTGGAAATGGAAGATGCCTTCGTTACCATATCCCAAAGAATCTCGTCGAGGAGCATTCTTGTTCCAGAAAAGGAACCCAATGTTTGCCAGCTTGATTGTAGTGAAGGCTCAAAGTCCACAGGGGTAGATGCTGCATCATGCCATCTTGCTGACCTGGATATGATGGGTTGGGAAGTCCCAGGGAATGCCGCAGGTTCAATTATTGCTAAAAAAAGCAACAGATTGGATTTTGTTGAGAATGATTGGAGATCAGGTGATGCTGACTGCCAATTTATGGCCAAGAGTTCATGCTCTTTTGCAGCTGCCGATGAAGCGGGCACTGTGTTGGAAGGCACTGATGGAATCAATGAACATTACCAGCCTACTACTTCGAGCATGACAGACTCGTCGAATGGCTCTGGCTTATTGGTCCATGGGAGTTCATCCAGCTGTCAGAGCGTTGAGGAGAGGAAGCATTTGCAAGAAAAAATAAGCTGCGTTGACAGTGATTCCAAGATTATTGTAAAAGCTTCATACAAAGAAGACACAGTTCGATTCAAGTTTGATCCTTCTTTAGGATATCTCCAGCTTTACGAGGAAGTTGGCAAGAGATTCAAGTTAAACCAGGGGACATTTCAGCTCAAATACCTTGACGATGAAAAAGAATGGGTAATGCTTGTAAGCAATTCAGATTTGCAGGAATGTCTTGAGGTGATGGATGAGATCGGCACCAGAAATGTGAAGTTTCTCGTCCGTGATATCGCTTGTGCCGTGGGCAGTTCTGGCAGCAGTAGCTGCTTCCTATCTAGAGGTTCATGACGATCATTTGATGCCTCCACAGTTTGATAAAGGCTCTGTATAAAGTCTCTGAACGAGTCACTGTGAAAGGTAGGACTGTCCGCCCTTGAGACCATCACGGTTGTCACGAGGAAGCAGATGCACAGAAAAACCCTCTCTTCCACACTTTTTGATCTCTTCTCTGTTTTCAGGCCCCTCAAGGTTCTGAAGTCTGAAGAGCCTTGAAAACACTCCAACATTTGGGTCAAGTCAAGGTGAGAGCTCAGATCGCACCAGAGTTAGAAGTTCGGTCATGTTGTTTTAGGTTAGGGAATCAGGAAATGCAGGAAGGGGAAATAAGTTTTAGTTATAAGTTGAATAGCTTTGTAAATGAAAAAAAAAATAGGAAGTAAGCTGTTTGATTTAGAGGGGGAATGAAAGCATCCTGTTTCAAAATGCCAAGTTCCTATATCCTGTAATCATAATTACATTAGTCAAGAGGTGATAGAAATTACTTTATATATTCAATGTGATTCTTTTTGGCTGTAATATAAGTTCTAAATAAAGTTTGTTATTGATAGCTGCGATATCTGGACAAGGGAAAATAATGTAAAATTGTTGATTTCAGATTTTGGAGAGGACACTTGACTGGTTCTTACCAATCTGTCTCCATTGCACTATCAAAATATTTTAGTATTTTCCAATCATATGACAAATGAGTCATCTTAAGGTTGAACCTTCTTCCTCCTTCAGAGAGTCATGCTAATTACTATTAAATTAGATTTACTTTGGCAATATTTGATGGCATGTTGATACACCTATTTAAAGTTGTGAACCAAATAATTGTTTTTAATTGAAAAAGATGAATAAAGTAATGGTTGACAAGATTCTTGCGATCTTTAATTCTTTATACTCTGTTTGGCGTAAAGATTTGGGTAGAAATGAGTTTAAATTTCAGAATTTTGAAACATGAATATGAATTCAAATTCTTATTTACATTTGGAATCAGAGTGATTTGAAAGCACTTCAAATTAAATTTTCTTGTTTAGATGTTCACAAGAAATGGAAAGGGAGTATAGGCATTTATCATTATGCCCTTACGATTTGGTTCTCAGTGTACAATTGTTTTTCTTCTAATTATTGTTGTTTTACATTTATTTTTTTTCTTTTCATTTTTAATTCGGTTATTTGATTTATTCAGTGAGATCTTTCTTTTCATTCGATTTATTTGTTTATATTTAATTTGATTTATACTTTTTTAGTTGATTTATTCTACAACCAATCTTCAACTAATCTAAATAAAAATACAAAAAACAAAATGCATCAAAGTTATGTAAACAAATCGAGTCAATAAATAAAAAGAGCAATAGACATAGTATATATATATATTTTAATCTAAATAAGAACTAAAAAATGTTTACGAAGATAAAAAAGAAAGAAACTCACTGTAGTTTTCTATTAACTATATATAAAAATAGGTTGGAATGAAAAAACTAAATTGAAGAGATTGAAAGAACTGTTATCAATGAAAAAACTAAGCTTTGAGTTTGCATGCATGATTGAATTTGAGGTTTTGTTCTTTGAACATGGAAGAAAAAAATTTACTTCAATATGAAAGAATCTATGAATGTATATGGAGTGTACGGGAGAGAGGAAAAAAAATTGGAAGGATAACATTGGAACTGAAATCTCATCAAATACGATCTATTTAGAGTGGATTTTTTTTTTAAAAGGAAAAAATAGGATTTCAAATTTCAAATCGGTTACTTTTATACATATCCGAACATAGAAAATCATTTTTAAATCGAATTTGATGACTAAAATGAAATTTAGATTTTAAATAAAAGAATAAAAAAGTTTAAATTTTAAATTAATCGAGGTTGATAGGTCTATCAATGATAGAAATTGAAAGAATGTGATAAACGTTGATAGAAGTCTATCGATATTTATCAACCATTTTTTTCCTATGTCTGTAAATAGTTTTATATTTTTTTTATTTATGAAAATTTTCTTATTTTAAATATATATGTTTTTTAGAATGACAAACCAATTAAAAAGTAAGAAAATTAAATGGATGAAGATAATAATCAACAAAAAAGAAATGACAAAACATAGTTGATATTTAAATATTTTTGTGATATAACGTGTGAAATTTAATTCTTATTTAATTACACATAAGGAAGACATTAATGAGATTATCTTCCTAGATGTTACCTCTTGGTTTCTTGGGAATTGCCTTGGTAGCATGAAGGACCCTTCTTTATTTCAACGTTCAAGAAAAAGGACAAAAGTGTCATTTCACTTCTTTAGCAAAGCTCGACTAGCATAACCATGACTTCAACTCCTTTTTTAGCAACAAAATATATCATTAGAGAAACCAACAAATGGCGGGAAAATTAAAATAATATTGTTGACTATTTATAAAAATAATGTTGTTTTGAAACTATTTATAAAAATATGATTTTTTTTAATATGTCGAGTCTAGGTCGAATTTTCAACATTCAACCTTTACTTTTTTTAAAAAAAATTTCATTTTATAAATATGATTTTTTTTATTTTAATGTGTCGAGTCTTCAAATTCAACCAACCTAGGTCGAATTCGACCTACAATATATTTTTTTTAATTTTCCATTTTATAAAAATAATTTCAAAAAATATTTTATTATTTTATTTAACTTAACTCTAAAAAGAAAAAATTTAAAAAAATAATCTCATAAAAATAAAAAAGTGTAAATTAAAATATCTCATTTATATAAAAATAATTACAAAAATCAATGTGTCCCACAAGGCGAACATCATCGATTTCGAGCGGATTGTTATCGTCGACTTCGAACTTGAGGTTGCTCAGGTTCTTCTTGATGTTGCTCTGGTACCTCTGCAAATGCTTCATAATATAAATATTCATTATGCTCTCCACGACCCCGACCATGTCCATGCACGTATGAAGACGAAGGACCAGCTTTTGAGTCATAATGTCTTGAACCAAATACTGACATCATCATCATCGAACTAACATAATCTGTTTGACTCTACGTCTGCATCACAGGGGCAACTCTTCCACATTATGGGCAACCTCATCAAACTCATCCTCTTCCCGAACAGGTCCTCTACGTCTATGAGCTGGTGGAGGAAAATAGGTATATCGTACATATAATGTATCTCCTCCATATAGCTTTGGTTGTCACTACATATAGCAAGAACCTGGTTCGGATCATTCGCAACATCACAGAGTCTACTGTTATTCGATCTTTGTGAATTATAAAACAATTAGATAATATTTAAAATAAATTTAAATTTTAAAAAATTAGATAATATTCATTCATTTACCAGATGACCCACAGCTGGTCCCCGATGAGTGACGTAGTGCCTTGTGATATTATTATACCAATGAATGTAGTCTTGAGTGACATCCCTGTCAAACTGTTCAATATAAACCCCCACTGCAATGAACCTTGCACGATAGTGCCATCGCACTACCAAATGTGCAACTTTTTTTGATCAATTTATAGTCCTTAAGTCGATATCATGCAGTAGGGGTTCAGTATTACAAGGCGATGGGATATCCTGCTGAAAACCGAATTGTCTATCTCCCTGTTAGGAAGATGCGATTCACCAATGTGAAAACATATGAGATGACTCATCATCCGCCATATGTTTTGACCATTCGTACAGAAATTGGGCAAAGTATGCATAATAATTTTGTACGGCTCCTAAATAACCTGAAACACAAAATATTATATTGGAGAACATTAAAGACAAATATAATAAAAATGTGTCTAAAATATCAATTTGGTTAAGTGTTAATATACCTGATCAGGTTGAAGCAGATCAAACATGTATCTGTACTGGCTGACTACATGTGTGGCTGTCCTAGTCACACAAAATTTGTCTCTCCACCTAATTTTTTTTGATAATTTAGATTCTAAATTAACTAGATCAGTGATATAAAAATTAAATTGAATTAAAATAACGTACCGAGAACCGTAGAGTCGTCCAGCTAACTGAGCGTCATTGACATGTTGTAGCTGTGGAACCATTGTTGGAAATCGCTCCCAAGCCCATAGTTGCAAAAGTACGAGAGGCCCAACTATCTCACGAACGGTCTTGTTGCTTTGCGTAGTTGTCTATACAACCATGCCAAACATACTCCACCCTACAAATACCACCCCGCATCATAGAGGTTAGCTAATAGTGGCAGGAACATCAAGTAAACAAAATGACTTGATTTGTCGGAAAATAGACTTCCATCCATCATTTGTAGTATATATGTTCGCGCATATCTTATGACGATTTTCTTGTCTCCATCATCTGCGAGCTCACGGAATTATGTTCCTAAACATATCAAACTTAACCTCGATCCTTTAATTTTGTCGGCAGGTGGGGTCACACCAAGGTACAGTCGATAAACTTATAACCAGTCATCGTACATCACTCTAGTGACCGGCTCACCATCAACAGATAACCTCAACAACACTTCTATGTCTTGTAGAGTGATAGTGCACTCTCCAACAGGCAAATGAAATGTATGCGTCTCAGGCCTCCATCTCTCGACCAAGGCTGTGATCAGATGCCAGTCCAACTGAATAAATCCCAATCTGGCAACCATAGAAATCCAGATGTGCGGATACGGTAGTATTCGAGGGTGGGGTGGGATAGTGTGCTGGAGAACTGCCTCTCGTCGCTTGTAAGATATTTCTCTAGTAGTACGATCTCGCCATACAACAGATGATCGATGAATGGACTGGTCCTACAAAACACCGGGATCAATAGGTCTTGGGTTTAAAACCATGATCTAAAAGAAAAAAAATATTTATTTCTCAATTAAAAAAATATTTATTTCTCAATTAGAAGAATAATGTATAACTTAATTAACTAAATTAAATATATATGATAAAAAATATTTATTTCTCAATTAAATAATGTATAACTTAACTAAAAGAATAATGTACAACTTTATAAATTATAATAAAAAAATTGAATATACAATAAAAGTATCTATACTTAATTAAATATACATGATAAAAAAAAGTACTTATTTCTCAATTAAAAGAATAATGTACAACTTTATAGATTACAATAAAAAAAATTGAATATACAATAACTTATAATAAAAAAAATTGAATATACAATAAATTATAATAAAAAATTGAATATACAATAAATTATAATAAAAAATTGAATATATAATAAAAAAAAATATTTATTTCTTCAATCCCTAACTATCTAGAGCTCATCTTAGTAACGAAGGACACTTCCTTCAATTATGACCTAACTAATTACAAAATCCACATTGTTGTCGAATGATTGGTTCTGTCCAATTCATCTTGTTGTGATAATGTGAACTTTTTGGTCTACCGGGTTTTCTCAACGACGATGGATCAGGATGTAAGACGGGCATATTAGGGTGCGTTATCCAGTAATCTTCATGCAATGCAGGTTGAAATTGAGGAGAGTAACATTCAACATACGTTAACAATTTATGGTAGTCCTAAATAAAGTCTTTGCAGTTCATGTAAAAATGTGAAACGGCCATAAAATGCGAGCATGGAATGCCAAACGCTTGCCACTTGTTACATGAACTCGAACCTGTTTAGCCTCAATATTTGAACATTTCCTCCTTTGGTATTGAGACTATGACGTCCGGTCTTCACATGAAACACACCTTCATACCGATCGTATGATTGTACTTCAGGTTTACTGGATCTTGCAGCCCATTTTATTTATTTTCTTGTATGCGTATCTGAATTTTTACTCCACTTAATATTATAAAATATGCTTGAAACAAATTGTTAATAACATATATATAAGAAAATAATAATATTACCGGGTATATTTATCTTGACGCTCCAATGCATTCCTTATGTCTTCTCTTCTTTTCTTGAAATAATTCACACACTTGAAGAATGTTATTTGAGCAAGAGCATTTATAGGTAACATTCAAGCTCCTTTGAGGATGCCATTTATGCACTCTGATAGATTTGTCGTCATCCACCCATATCTGAACTCTCCATCATGTGCTTGAGTCCATTGCTCTAAACCAATGTTGTAAAAAAAACTCAGACAATTCCAATTTATTCTTTTGATATCTTCAATTCCTTTATTAAACTTCTGAATTTGAAATTGACACCTGACACGATAAACATAATTTTTCAATATATTAAATTTGTACTTTTTATTAAATTTACTGACGATATGTCGTAAGCAGAAACGATGGTGACATTTTGGTCCCGTCCAACCATTTGTTGGATTGTTCACTGCTGCGATTATGCCAGCATGTCGATCTGAAATTAAACACACCTCTTCGTGTGTTACAATTTCTAAGTGTTTCAGGAACCATCCCTATGAGTCTGCGGACTCTTCATCAGCAACGACAAATGCAAGTGGAAGAAGATGCCCGTTCGAGTCAACTAATGTAGCAATCAGCAATTTTCCTCGATATTTGCCATACAAATGTGTACCATCTATCTGAATTATTGGCTGACATTTATTAAAAGCTTCTATACAAGGACCAAATGCCCAAAATACAGAAGTTAGGAGAACGTAACCTTTAGTAAACGTTTCTTTCACTCTTCACTCTACACGTGTTCCGGGATTGGTCTGCTTAACCATATACAACCACCTGGGTAACAATTTGTAATACTCATCCTAATCACCGAACACTTTAGCCAACGCTTTTCTTTTGCCCTCTCATACCCTATGGTAAGGAACATGATATCCAAATTTTGATTTGATATCGGACAGCAGTTATGCCACACTGATAGATGGTTTTTCTCTTATGGCATCACAGAACTCTAGTGCAATCATTGATGAATCCAATTGCACATGACTTTGACTCAGTTCTGAATAAAAACATGTATGGTGCTCATCGTACTTAGTGATCTCGAACAAGCCATGCGATTTTTTCTTTATTGCACAAAGTCTTCATTTGCAACCTTCCTCCCACGTCTTACAACGAATTGTCCAAATCGTCGATGTCGATTCCACAACCTCATATGGTGTGGTAAAACATTTGATCGCGTGTTGTAGCATTTCTTTGTCTTGACAAATCATCCCTTTATACAACTAAGTAGTGTCAACGTCCACAGGGGCTACAATTGCGTCATGTTCTCGAATGCTATCCAGTACATTCATATCTAAATCGTTGAATGCATCTGAAGGTAACTCATGTTCACGATTATTGAAATTCAATTCTTCAAATTCATCGTCTGTTTCAGTTCTGAAATCTCTATACTGGTTGTTAGTCGCCATATCTTCATTATCACATGGTGATGCAACTGACTCCGGATCAGGATCAATACATTCCGTTGGATCTTCAAATTGACTAAATGGAGCATTTAAGTTTATATCCACTCCTATCATATTTGCATTTACATACAAGTGCACTAAATTCGGCAATGACATCACGATTGAGAACATCAAGTTCATAGCTTGTGCATTCAGAATAGGGAATGACATAAACCTTATTGATCTTGATGGTTCTAGGTTAGGATGTCTACATATTATTTCTAATTGATTTGTTCCCATATCTACACTAAGTGACATCCCAATCATTTCAATGAATTGTTCAAATACAATTCCACTGTTCACATTTATGTTAAAACCCCCACTTGGTTGTTGGTCATAGTCAACTCCATCAACTTCATCAATACCATCAATCATATTACTATTTGTAAACAAAAATCCCAAGCATTTGTCCTCCATTTTCTAAAAAAAAAAAAAAAAGACAAACAATACATTACTAATTTTTTTACTAATTATCAAACTTAAACAAAAACAAACCACAATACAAAAATATATAAGAAATATATTTAAAAAATCACAATAAAAATCACAATAAGGTAAACTTTTTAAAACTATTTTTAAACATAACAATAAGTTAAACTTTTTATAACTATTTTTAAACATAACAACAAATTAAACTTTTCAAATATCAAAAGAAATTTATACAAAAAATCACAATAATTTTGTATTAAACTAAAAATATTAAAGTTTAAACATCAACTTTTTAAACATTACAATGAGGTAAGCTTTTTAAAACTATTTTTTCAAATTTAATACAAAAAAAAATATTATAAGAAGTATATTAAAAAAATCACAATAATTTTGTATTAAACTAAAAATATTAAACTTTTTAAATTATAAACATCAACTTTTTAAGGTTTATGAATATGAACTTTTTAAACATAACAATAAATTAAACTTTTGCAAACTATTTTAAACTATATTTTCAAAGTTAATACTAAAAAAATCAAATATCCTAAGAAATATATTTCAAAAAATCATAATAATTTTGTATTAAACTAAAAATATTAAAGCATAAACATCAACTTTTAAACATAACAATAAACTATACTTAAATACAAACAAAAACAAACAAAATATAAATAAAATTAACATGTTGGTATAACATAATATAAATAAGATTAACACTAATAACAACTACTAAGATTAATACTAATAGAGAAATAACTACTAACTATGTAAATATTATTGAATTCAATAACTACTAAAAAATTAATATGATAGATCTACTAAATATAAAAAAACTAGTAATAAATAAATAGTAAACTCATAAATTTAATAGTGGTTTTACTTTTTTTCCTCAAAGTGACAATGGTCTCTCTTTTCTCCGTTATCCAGCAACAAAAACTATGAAAAAAACAAAATATTATGAGAATATGGATCTACAACAAAAACTATGAAAAAAACAAAATATTATGAGAATATATGATTTTTTTTTGTTAACGTTACTTTTTTTGTTCTTTGTTTCCTAAATAGCAACAAAAACTATAAAAAAAATATAATAGTATGAGAATAGGAACAAAATTTATAGTTCTTTAAAAAAAATAAAATTTTGTATAGTAAAGGTACAAACCTCACAATTTAATGGAGGAATGTGGGAGAAGAAGAAGATTTGCCAATGAAGAAATGAAGAAGGCAGAAGAAAATTTGTAAAAGTTTTAATTAGGTTCGAAGAAGGCATAATGAGAGAACGAAGGTTGAAGGCAGTGAGAATGAGAGAATGAAGGCAGTGAGAAAATGTGAGAAAATGAGAGGAGAGGAGGGGGGTTATAAGGTTAAAGGTCGAGTTTTGAAAACTTGACCCATGGGCGTTCGACGTTGGGAAAATTAAATGGATGGGATGGGACGAGATGCTGACATGCTGTTGAGATTCAGATTCATTTTAAAGAAGGTCGAGGGTTCAAATCACTCTGACGCGCACTACAGAGATTCAGATTCGTTTTAAAGCCATCGCAACATGCCGCTCATCGTCTACTTCCACTAGGCGATCGTGTAGTAAAGATCACCGATCATGTAGTAAAACTCAGCGATCGTGTAGCACTTGGTAGACGATCGTATAGTAAAAGGTAGGCGATCATATAGGTTCTGAGAAAGCGATCGTCTAATAGTAATAGCTAAGCGATCGTGTAGAAGTTTGTGGGCGATCGTGTACAGAGGAAAGAGAGCTCTCGAGAGTGGGAGTTCGGAAGACGCTGTCGTGGAAANAGAGAGCTCTCGAGAGTGGGAGTTCGGAAGACGCTGTCGTGGAAAAGCCATCGCAGCGTGCCACTCATCGTCTACTTCCACTAGGCGATGATGTAGTAAATCTCAGTGATCGTGTAGTAAAGCTCAGCGATTGTGTAGCACTTGGTAGATGATCGTATAGTAAAAGGTAGGCGATCGTATAGGTTCTGAGAAGGTGATCGTATAATAGTAATAGTTAAGCGATCTTGTAGGATTTTGTGGGCGATCGCAGAAGATTCAGTAAGCGATCGTTTAGTCATCGTATAGGCGATCATGTAGTAAAGCTCAGCGATCGTGTAGCACTTGATAGACGATCGTATAGTAAAAGGTAGGCGATCATATAGGTTCTGAAAAGGCGACCGTGTAATAGTAATAGCTACGCGATCATGTAGGAGTTTGTGGGCGATCGGTAGTGAGGAAAGAGAGCTCTCGAGAGTGGAAGTTCGGAAGACACTATCCTGGAGAGGCCTCACAATGTGTCGCTCATCGTGTACTTCCACTAGGCAATCATGTAGCAATTGGTATACGATCATATAGTAAAAGGTAGACGATCGTATAGGTTTTGAGAAAGCGATCATCTAATTATAATAGCTAAGCGATCGTATAGAAGTTTGTGGACGATCGTATAGTGAGGAAAGAGAGCTCTCAAGAGTGGGAGTTCAGAAGACACTGTCGTGGAGAGGCCATAGCAGCGTGCCACTCATTGTGTATTTCAACTAGACGATCATGTAGTAAAGCTCAGCGATCGTGTAGCACTTAGTAGACGATCGTATAGTAAAAGGTAGACGATCGTATAGGTTTTGAAGCGATCGTTTAATTGTCATAGCTAAGCGATCATGTAAGAGTTTGTGGACGATCGTGTAGTGAGGAAAGAGAGCTCTCAAGAGTGGGAGTTCGGAAGACGCTATCGTGGAGAATCCATCGCAGCATGCCGCTTATCGTCTACTTCTACTAGGCGATCATGTAGTAAAGCTCAGCGATCGTGTAACATTTGGTAGACGATCGTATAGTAAAAGGTAGGCGATCGTCTAATAGTAATAACTAAACGATCGTGTAGGAGTTTGTGGGCGATCGTGTAGTGAGGAAAAAGAGCTCTCGCGAGTGGGAGTTCGGCAGACGCTGTCGTGGAGAAGCCATTGCAGCATGCCGCTCATCGTCTACTTCCACTAGGCGATCGTGTAGCACTTGGTACACGATCATATAGTAAAAGGTATGCGATCGTATAGGTTCTGAGAAGGCGATCGTGTAATAGTAATAGTTAAGCGATCGTGTAGGCGTTTGTGGTCGATCGTAGAGGATTTAGTAAGCGATCGTTTAGTCATACTGAGCGATCGTGAAGAGATTGTAAACGATCGTTTAGCGTTTTGTAAGCGACCGATTAATCTTGTTTGATTCCTATCGTTTAATAAAGAAGTTGTTCATCCGTCACTTGTTCTTTCCGGAAGTTTGTACCTATTGTTACGTTAATAAAGAATTACTAAACGATCACATAGTAATTTACTAAACGATTGTGTGCGATCGTGTATAATTACTAAACGATTCTTTAATTTCCTTTAGGTCGAGAGTCAAACCCTCGACCTCTTCTTTAATTTTCGACAGGTTGAGGATTGATCCTCGACCTGTTCTTCAAATTTTGTTGTCTTTCTTTAATTTCCTTTAGGTCGAAGGTCAAACCCTCGACTTTTTCTTTAATTTTCGACAGGTTGAGAGTTCAACCCTCGGCGTCTTCTTCAATTTCCTTTAGGTCGAGGGTTCTTCTTTAATTTGAAGTTGTTCATCGTTCACTTGTTCTTTCCGGAAGTTTTCACCTATTGTTATGTTAATAAAGAATTACTAAACGATCACATAGTAATTTACTAAACGGTTGAACCCTCGACAAAATATTTTACACAAAATCCCCGTGCCATTACTTCAAAACAATCATAGATTTGTAAATAGTTTCAGAACCAATATATTTCCCTAAATTGTTTTCCTAATCATATTATTAAAAAAAAAAACTCCAACAAATTTCTATTTCTATTTTAAAAACTTTTTGGCCTTTCAAAACTAAAAGAAAAAAAAATTGTTTACTTTAACGGCTTTCTTACTTTTTCAAATTTTAGTTGGAGGTCCCACATAGTAAAAAATCTCTTTTGTTTTTAGTTTAAATGTTTACTCAAGGGATTCTTTGTTTTGTGGGAATCCAAGTTTTACAAAAATAAATATTTAGATTATTGTATTTATTTTGTGGTAACGTAAGATACCTAGATATATAGAGATTTCTAGCATCCTAAAATGCCTTAGTTTTGAATGCGTTCCTAAAACATGAGTTTTCTAGACTCCCATGTCATGGACATCTCATTTTTACTTTTTTAACCATTTTTTTTCCATATATAGACCACTCTTCTTTATTTTCATTTTATAATTAAAATAGATATTATCAACTATAGGTTTCACATTCTATGGTTATATTGTAGTTATTTATACAATTTTTTTAGAAAGATATTCAAATTCAAATTAATATTTATTTTATAAAAATCTTAAATGAATATATATTATTTTGTTGAGAAAATAATAAATAAAATAATAAATTAATTTAAAAAGAAATTCAAATTAATAAAAAAATTATATAGATCCAACTTGTATTAAAATAATTATAAATTAATGGATAGTCGTAAGGGCATTCTTGGAACATTATAAATTTAAGACATTTTCGAGTGGAAATCCTACAAAATTAACACGGTTGTCCAAAGATTCTCAGATATTTTTAAAAATATTCTTAGAAAATAAACATGATTATCTAAAGATGTTGAGTATCTACAATTCTAGATATCTATAATTTGGGGCATATAAATATTTCGGTTATCTACATTCCTAAAAAACAAACGGCCCCTAATTGTCTTCTATTTTACCTTAACGTAACTTACATAGCACAACTTTTCATATCCAACTTTAGTTTTCCGTTTAGCTTTTACGAAAAAGTTGTACTTCAGGGTCCCAATTTTAAAGGCAATTTGTTTTCTGTTCTTTTGCGGGCCCCTTTGAAATAGAAGATATGTTATCAATTTAATTGTTTTATTGTATTCATTCTAGGGTTGTATGGTTGTGTTGGAAGGAAAATTAGGGATGGGGCTACGCACGCAATCATGCGTTAGACATGGCTTAAGCTATACGTTTACGCCCATGCGTCAGAGGTCATGCTTTGGAATGAAAATGCGTTAATCTAGTATACAATGACCATGTGTTCCTATCACAAGTTTTCTTACGCTCGCACCATGTATAATGCGAATATAAGTTTCTCGGGTAATTCGAGGTCGAACACAAGGACTTGTCACTCAATAATGCTTGTGAAGCAATGCGTTTGAGGCGATGAAAAGAAAAATAAAAAGAAGTTTAATGGATTTACACACTACTCCTACTCCTATCTAAACAGATTGAGCAATAGAAGACTTACGATGAGAATAGGTAGATACACAACAACCGTTAACGCATAGTAATATTTATTATCTTAAATCGCCCGAGTAATCCCAGCTCGTCACACTAACGCATCGCACACCTCTCGGTCTGTCTCTTATACACATCTAGATGTGTATAAGAGACAGTTTATTATCTTAAATCGCTCGAGTAATCCCAGTTCGTCACACTAACGCATCCCAAACCTCTCGGTGGTCAGCTGCATGACTATATCTCTATAGTGCATGGTTGCATCGAGCATAAAATTGTGCCTATCTCTAGGAACAATGCATACTTTGCTTTAGTGTGTTCCATCTCTTACCTTCTCAGGCAGTGAGATGCGACTATTTAACTTATAGACAAGCAATGCAACAACCCATAGACAAGCATTACTACAGCCTTTCACCAAGCAAAAATGATTAACTCACTATACTCGCACAACGCACACCTCTCGGTGGGTTGCTACATGCGTCCTATCTCTAGGCTACACGATTAAGTATGCGATCGTCTTTGATAAATTAACGATGAAGGTAAATGATGATAAAGATAAAGATGATGAAGAAGATGGCATTGAAGGAATCAAGAGATGCATTGATTACAAAATGTCTTAATATCTTAAGCTAAAATGTAATACAATACAGAGGTTAGAAGAGAAATGAAGGAATCTGCGTCAAGGCTGCCGGTGGTGCCATGGATGAATGGTGGAGATGTCTCTCTTGAGCTCTATCTCCGGCGAAAGCTCCCGTCGTCACTCGGTCTGGTTTGTGGAGGTGAAGAATTCTCACTGAAAATCTTGCTCAAGCTCTCATTTGTGATCGCAAACCTCTGCCGATGTTTTGAAATGAAGGTCCAAGGGGCTATTTATAGAGTTTAAATGCCGACAGCTATCATGATTGCGTTATGTGTCACTGTTGCCTTTGTCGCGGTATGGGCAATGTCACATCGTCTTATCTTGTTGATACTCCCAAGGTATGCGTCCGAGCTTGATTCAGCTGAAGTATCAATGCATTCTACCCATCTTGTGATCGCCCTTCTATTATGGTTGTCACTCCGTGGCCGCAATCTCCAAGTGATCAAGTGATCACTGCATTCGCTTGATCACCGCAACTTCCATGTGATGGGCGCATTCAATCACCACAACTTCCATGCGATGGACGCATGCAATCCAATTTTCAGCGCATGCATTTGTCTTTGTGGTCGCTGGCTTCAGTGCATGCATTTGTCTGCGATTGCTTATTTCCAACGCATGCGTTTGATTCCTGCGATAGCTACAAAAATAGACACTTTGGCACGGAGTAACACATAATATTGGGGTCAGTGAGGATTTAGGTGCTAATCGACGCAAAACTCATTTTTTTTGCAAATTCTAAGTATTATCACCGCATTTTCTACTTATAAGCCCTCATAATTCTAAATAAAAGGTTTATAATAACTGACATTTCTGCCAGTTATCAAGTTGTCTCCAAATTTTGACAAATTCCAACTAAGATTTATGGTTCATTAGTCGTTTTTTCGAAGAATAACAATTCTTATTTGAAAGTGAGAGTGAGTGATTGTTTTTAATATTTTTTTAGAGGTTGGACTATGGGAAATCATGGTTAAGCAACCCTAAACCAAGATTACTCATAAGGATTTCTTCTGGAAAATTTTGTGAAATTTTTTAAGATTTTTTCCCATTTTCTTTCTATTTTTTCTAGATTACCCCTTTAGGGCTTAGTCATATGTTTTTGTTTTATTTTGTTTTCTCTAATGGTGTTTCTGATGTAGTATGCAAGATATTTTTTATCAGGTATACATCGTCTTTTTAGTAAAAGTTTATTCAAATTGTGTATTCTTCTTTTTCGAAAATATTTACGAGATTTTTTTAATAAATTTATTAGTAAAATTTTTTCTGTCTTTTTCATAAAGACCTGGTCGATTTCTTACAGAAACAAATACATGAAAACTTATGAATTTTTTTAATCAAATTTAGTCATATTCTGCCTTTTTTTCCCACGAGGTCTTGATCAATTTCTTACAGGAAAAAAGTACAGAAGAATTTACAAAAAATCCCCAAAACTTTTAAAGAAAAATTCTTAACTCTAAAAAGTTAAACCTCGTTTATTTAAAAGGAAACTTCTCATTTGAAGTCCTTGCGAGATTTTAAGGTAGATTTCAACAAACATTCATTCCGTTTGAAATGTACTTAAAAATCACACATTTTTTTCCCTATGGTCCTACCCGGAATCACACAACAAATTTCTCACCATATAATCAAAGCTAAGAGGCAGGTAGTGGGTTGAATGTAAAAAAACAACAAGAAACCCTAAATCTAAACAAATTACCTTTGTAGAAATCTAAAGTAGGTTGTGTAGAATCCTAATGGAAAGCAAGCAGATATTTAAGTATTTGAAGAAAAAGAACAATGGCACGATATTTCGATAACATCATCATACGGTCTCCCAATCGTGCCATTGTTCTTTTTCTTCAATTGTGTCATCACTTCAAGAGGGACCGTTGAAGTGATAAAGTGGGAGATTTCAAACGCCTAAAACAAAAGAAATCTAAGTATTTTTTTAAAATATTTTCCAAGGATATTTTTTTTTTTTTTTTTTTTTTTGTTTCGTAAACATCACCATACGGTCTCTCAATCGTTGACATTGTTCTTTTTCTTCAATCATGCCATCACTTCAAGAGGGACCGTTGAAGTGATAAAGTGGGAGATTTCAAACGCCTAAAACAAAAGAAACCTAAGTATTTTTTTTTAATATTTTCCAAGAATATTTCGGTAACATCATCATACGGTCTTCAATAAAAGTTGAACAAGTAAGAAAGATATTTGAAAAACTAATTTTTGAAAAAGATGTTAGTTTTGAAAGACTAAAAGCTTTTTAGGTTAGAAAATAACAATTTCTCAAGAACCAACAACCAGAGTCCCAATCTCTCTCGAGAGTGAGGGCAACAACGATCGAAGGAAAATCCTCTTTTAAAGATCTTGAAGAAGAAACCAAAGATTACACTTAGATGCAAAACAATGACAGACACTAAAGTTGTAATTAAATTTTATATTTATCACACAAAACCAATAGTGATTTCATGTTTTAAAAAGGTTTAAAATAAAATAATCATAAGTTATGTTTCTAAAACTTTTAACTTTTGTTTCCAAATAAGTATTCAAAACTTCTAAAAATGAATTAAGAGTCCATGAACTTTCAATTTTATTTATAAAGATTATTGAGCTCTACAAAATGTCTAATAAAATCTTAAATTTCCAGTTTTGTAGCTAATAAATTTTTTAAAGTTTCAATTTTGTTTAATAATTTTTAATATATTTGACATTTTCTTTTTTAAAAATCATAAACCTATAGTAAATACAAATGAAAGTTTAAGGTTATACTGCATAAGATTACATAAGAAGTTTTAATTTTTGTCTTTATAATTTCAATAGTTTTTTAAAAAGTACAAATATATCAAAAGTTTATTAAATTCTACTGAAAGTTTAGTTTTTTAAAAATCATATGAAAGTTTATTTGTTCTTGTGAGGATGAGATCGTTTGGAATTTGGATAAGAAAGGAAAGTTTATTGTCAAAAGTGCATATCATTGGGAAATTCAATTATCTGAGTTCATGTCGACCTTCCAATCGTCCAAAGATAAGCTAACAAATTTCTATAAAATGATGTGGGACTCTAATGCTTTGCTAAAGATCAAGATCACTGGATGGAAAATTATTAACGATATCATTCCTACGACTTGTAATCTTTCTAAAAAAGAAAATTTCACTAACATTTATTGTTCATTTTGTAGGGCTTACAAGGAAACAACTTGCCACTTGTTTTGGGAATGTAAGGCTTCTAAGAAGATTTTGAATATTTTCTTCCCCTCTAATGTTTGTCTGTTTTCGATGGATAGGATTTTCTGGAATGCTTGTGACTACTGGAAGTGCCTAAAGGAGATTAATCCTAAAGAGTAGATGAAAAAAATCCTCAATTTGTTTTGGTGCATCTGGAACCACAGGAATGTTATTCGCTTCAACCATGTATCTTCTGAAGATAGAGACATTATCTCGGCTCTCAAAGCGTCTTTTGAAGCTTACTTGGGTAGGTTTCTCCCTCTATCTCCCTGTTTCTCTTCCCACTCTGATCCCAATCAAGGGAATGACAGTTGGAAAGCCCCTTAGGAGGGTTGTTGAAAGCTATGTTGATGCGACATGGTCGAATTATTTGCAATATGGTAGTTTAGGCTGGATTATCTTGGAACTCCTATTTTGGGTGGGTTCAAGCATATCAATCATAATTGGGGGATCAAGGTGCTTGAGGCAAAAGCAGTGGTGGAAGACTTGATTGAGGTCTACAGGCATGGGAAGGGGTAAAATCCTTTATTGGTAGTCGAGTCAGATTATGTTAAGGTAGTTAAATTATTGAATTGTCTGGATTCTGATTTGTGGGAAGTTGATATTTTTGTGAGGGAGGTCCTTTGCCTTGCAAAGTCTGTTAATATCTATAATTTTTGTAAGATTTCTAGAACGGAGAACAAAACTACCCACAATCTTGCTTCTTTGGTCTCCTCATCTGGTTCCTCTTTAGTCGGGAAAGACACCTTTCCAGTATCTCTTCATCCCCTTATCGTTAAAGGGGTATGATTGGTTTGAGGTTGGTTTGTATTGTTTGTTTTAAAAAAAATTGGTATAGTAACTTTTAATATTCGTATTTTTGAATAACATGATCATTACTTTATTCCACTTAGTTATTTAATACATGTGAACTAATTAGTAATTGATACACTAGTTTGATTAGAATAACTTTTCATAATGAATTGAAAAAACCTCCAAAAAAGATAAATAAACTTGGGCCGAAAAAATAATCAATGATCAAGAAGAAAGAAAAACTTATTTCTATCTTCAAGATTTTAAACTATTCACAATCTAATCAACGGAACTATTGAAAGTTTGAAAACATGAATTATAATCACAATAATACAAAGAAAACATAAAGCTTGAGTAATATTTAAACTCAATTGAAAAATCTTCATTCTACTTATTCTTCAAATGAGAAAATTACATCCTCATTATAATAAATGAAAGGACATAACATTTCACCTATATAGTATAAATTCAACCCACAGTTCTTCAAGTTCATACACGAACCTTCAATAAATGTAAATATATGGAATAAATTGGTACATAATGTATTAAAAATAAGAATGAATCTAGGTTTTTCGAATTCAATATGTTTATTGGATGAAAATGTGTGTTTTGAAGCTTGAAAAGACGAAACTCTTCATCATGGGTAGAAAACTTAGCTTGGAAGTGTTAGAGTTAGAAAACACACAGTAGAAGTAAAACAGATCATTAAACCTTCTAATTCATTAATTTTGGCTTTAAATTAAACATGCTCATAAACTAATAAGAGAGTTTCATGACATACCTTTGAAAAACCTCTTGAAACTCGAATTCTAGCTACAAGTCTCCTCCAAATCTGCTTGTGAACCACTTCAAGACCTTCCCTACTATCCTCTTAGTACCTTAGATTGAGTTGTGTAATTCAAAATAAGCTTGGATTAGGAAAATTTGGAGAAAAGGTTACTGTGTCACCATGGTAGAAGACCTTCTTCAACCTCAAGTTCTTTCAGCAAAAAACTATCAAATACATGCTCGATTCTCAGCCCAATCTTCTTCATTCATTGCATGACTATCATGCAAACTCCATTGCTGCATGTATTGCAGCTCATACTTGGAAGATTGACTCAAGTTTATGGTGTAATATGTGTAAGCTACATGAAATAGAAAGTGGAGAAATCTCACTTTTGGGATTTTCATTTTCTATCTCTTTTCAATTTTTTATTTTGCAATTGATTTCCAAAATCAAATTTTCAAAAATGAAATATTTATTAATTTTACAAAATTAATTCATTAATTAATTTTCTAATAAAATTAATAATAAATAATTAATTAAACAATTTAATTAATTCTAATTAATTAAACAATTTAATTAATTCTAATTAATTCAAAATCAAATATTAAATTAATTTAACACTAATTCCACCATCATCAATCTGATTCATGAATTTAATATTTAAATCATATTTAAATATTAATTGATTTTTCAATTTCGTTTAATTCCAAAATTAAACGCGTAATTATATCACATATTACTAATTCCCTTATTTCTAATTTGAACGTTTCAAATTAACTGATTACGCTACTCTAAGATTAATCCATTTGTGAGCTAGTAGGAGATGTCGTGGATCTACAGATCATGAGCTCCAACGATTAATTGGCTAAACTCTTTACATCAAATTAATCCCTATTTATTAATTACTAGGTCACTCTACTAAAGCCCAGAGTTGCACTCCCCTCATATATTATGTTTGTTCGATATAACCATGATTAGTAAGTTAACCATTTCACAGGTTGTTCGTAATAACGACTGGGTCAAATGACTGTTTTACCCCCAAGATTACCTCTTGTTCCTTAGGTCCCACTAATCCTCTAATGAATAATTGGTTTGTGATCCAATCACTAAACCGAGTCCCTCTCGGGCCAATAAGAGGGTGGGGCCCCTTGTTCAAGACTTGAAGTCAGCACTTAAGGGAACAACCTCTCTACTATCCCTAAAAACAGGTATGAGCGAATTCCATCTTACACCCTATGTCCTCAGCTATCTACCCGGTCTTACCCTTGAAATGGAGGTTTATTGAGTCGGCGTTGTCGAGACAACCCTCACCAAAGAAAATTTAAGGATAATCCCGAATAAACAGGAGTTCATAGTTAGCTCAGGATTATGGTCAAGTTACCTAGGTCATCGCTTTGAAATAGTCAGTCTTAAACAGTAAACAACGTTATAAAGTAAGAGTGACTTATTTCGTGGTCTGATCTTGTACAAACTCAGTGTACAGGATGCCCCCACTTCTCATGTCATGACATGTATCACTTCGTCTGTAGCACTTTACAACTCCTTGTAACAACTATAGAATGGGCCGCATCCGATAATATTACCGCACCCAACCTTATTTATGTCTCCACATAAAGTTCAAGGATTCATGTAAGAGTCAAGGATCTTTTTAGTTTATTGGATTTATTTCTACAATGAAATAAGCAAATCATATATTCAATAACAACTTATTGAATTTTCAGAATAAATTTTATTGTTTACAAACCACGAGTTTTAGAATATAAAACCTAACAAGAAGTATATTTAATGTTTCTTGTAGTTTTAAGTTTTACTTTTTACAGCTAGCATGCACTTTTATCGACTACTAAGATTTAGTTAAGAAAATCAACTTTTTCATCTATATCCAAACTATCGATACTTTTAGGTTTTCTCGGTGGAATCTGGGCAAGATGAGAACCAAGGTTCACACAGTTTTTGCAAATATTACTTAATTTTTTTAATTTTTTGAAATTTAAAAATTACACTATCGATTACATAAATTGTAGATCCATTTAGATAATTGGTAAAACAATTTAGAAATTTGTAGAAATATAAATTGGGCCTAAGATTTGCAAGATAATATAAGATTTACAAAAGATTAGAATTTGAAAAGAGGTAAGAGTTGGTATAAGATTTGAAGAGATGGTATAATATTTGAACAAATTAGGTGGATTTCGATAGGTGTTCATTCGGGGCAAAATAACCGAGATTCTATATATTTGGGCTTTCTTGGTGAAATCTTGGGTATATATTTCACAAATCTTGCAAAATTTGATCTTTTCCAAAATTTAAAAATGATTGTGCAACCATTTGAAATCAATTTGGAAAAAATAGTTGAAAATTCAAATATTTGTAAAAACAAAATTTGGGTGAAAGATTTGAAAAATTAGGTAAGAGATCTAATAAAATAAAAGAAAATTTGAAAAGATATAAAATTTGATATAAGATTTGGAAAAATTAGTAGAATCTCGAATTAATACAGGGCGAGATTTTATTGAAAATGCCTAAAATAGTCGATAACATGACAAAGTTAATTTTTTAAGTAACTCTTGGTGATCGAGCTCGAACAAGAAAAATTAGTTTAATGAGTATTCAAAGAGGTGCTAGTTGTGAAAAGTGAAACTTAAAAAAGGTTATTTCTGATCATTTCCATTCTAGTTCTTGCCATAATCTCTTATTTCCCTATCACTAATTTACCAATTTTAAATTGATCACGAATTTTAAAATACAAAATTTAAATTATTACATACGTCGACTAAATAGTTAAAAAGATATGAGGAATATAATTTAGTAAATGCATTATGTATTTAAAATAAAAGTAAGAACAACCCATAGAAAACAAGAAACTTGTATGTTACCAAATGACACAATTTGAAAAAGTTCAATGTCTAAAAAAGTTCAATGATTTTTGGTATTTATAAAATAACAAAAAAATTCAATGTCTTCTAAAAAGGATTAGGTGAGAGAGTCCAATTATAAAAGGATAGGATAGGAACGTTTTCCTCATTCCCCATTGGATTTATATAAAAGAGGAAGGAAAACAATGGGTTGAATCGAGTCAATGAAGTTGTGAAGACATAGTAAAATAATAATAATAATAATAATAAAGTAATAAACAAAAGGAATTGAGATTTGGAATGATAAATTGATAATATAATCTATCGAAAAAAAAAACGATTTGAAGTGGAATTCGGAGGATGACACCGACTTGGATGCGGATCCTTCTTGGCAACAAAATTTGCCCATAAGCTGACACTTCCCCTTTTTATTGTTCCGAATCGCTTCAGAGAGAGAGAGAGAGAGATTTTTGATCTCTCCCGATTTCTGATGCAATTTCTCACCGATTTCCATGGATTCTAAGCCTCCTCAGCCTGCAGGTTTGCCCGATTCATCCCTATCTCTCACCCCTTCTTTTTCTTTTAGGTCGGTTTGTGGTTATCGTCTTCTCTGCTTGGATTCTTGATTTCTTGCGGATTATGTTTTGGGTTTTGGAAATTGATGGGGTATTTATGCCTAATTGGGTTCACGAAATAGACTTCGGTGTTTTACTTGTGTACCCTTTTGTTCTTGGGTGATAAAACCCTAGTTTAGATTGTACTTTCGTTGATTCTCTTTGTTTGTTTTGGGTTTGTGTTTTCTTGTTAGTTAATTGCGTACCCTTTTGCTTTGGATTTGTATTTCAATGGATGAATGAATAGGTCCTGCTAGATTGTGTTCATATGGAGTAAGAGTATCGTTGACTCTGTAAAAAGATGATATTGGATAAACTATTGAAGGATTTCTAGTGTATATGTAGATGCTACATCCCCTCGGGTTTAATATTCAAGATTATGATCTGGATCAATCATGATTTACACCCTAAGAGAAGGGGGAAAATTATCTTGCCTCTAATTGCACAGCTGTTTCACCAGTTAGTTAATTTTGTTTCTGTTGGACAATCATGGAATGCTGTTTGCTTTAGAAGTCTTTTTTATTTTCACTTGCTGATTTGTGATGGATGTACTTTTTATTATTGCAGCTTCTAATCCTCCACCAAAACCTTGGGAACGAGTAGGGGGATCGTCGGGTTCAGCACCTTTTAGACCGCCATCAGCTGGCAATACAAGTGATGTAGTAGAGGCTTCTGGGACTGCAAAACCTGGAGAAATTGTATCTACTTCTGATAGGACTGCTGCTGTTAATAGGAACTCACTTGGCAGGCCTGTTCCAACAAGGCCTTGGGAGCAAAACTATGGGAATAATAATAGCTATGGAGGAGGTTATGATTTAAATGTTTTGGCCTCTTTGCTTATGATGTATGCTTTCCCATTTGATATTCTGCCTCGGATGCTGATGTTATTTCTTGTTTTTCTTAATGCAGCTTATGGTTCAACTATGAATAATTCTCTGTACGGTTCTGGGATGTATGGTTCTTCTTATGGTGGAGGAATGTATGGGGGTGGAATGTATGGGAACAACAGTATGTATAGAACAGGAGGTTATGGTGGGCTGTATGGATCTTCTGGTATGTATGGAAATAGTGGTATGTATGGAGGTGGAATGTATAATAGTGGCCTTGGAGGTCCAATGGGTGGCTATGGAATGGGCATGGGTGGTCCTTATGGTGGTCAAGATCCAAATGACCCTTATGGTCCTCCCTCATCTCCTCCGGGATTTTGGATGTCATTTCTGCGAGTGGTAAGCACTTTACTGATCTCTGCTATCATTGGTATTATTCTTTTATTTTTGGTTGGGGTGAATGGACAGGGCTGTAAAGTTTGCTTAGCTTAAGTTATCATTATCCATTGTTCTGACGTTCTGTACCTCAGTATGTTTTTGTCGAGTTGACTTAGTCTCCAATAATGCCATGGATGGGTTTTTGTACAAGGCAGTGATGTTTTTCCAAGTATTAATTTCTTATATTGTGGTTTATTCTCTTGGAAGTGTTTATTTTTCTCTGATTACTTGTTAGAAAAAAAAAATCACTGACTTTAAGATTCATGGTTGAGTTGAATGTATTTGAAGTTAAATAGCTACGTTTCCATGTTCTGTGATCCGCTGCGGACAGGGTTAAGAAAACAAATATGATGGTCCTTATCTGTATCTATCTATTTTGTAATTCTGATTGCAATTACCTGAGGTTCATGTTTCAACTCCTGAATCCTCGCCTTTTTATTTCTGTGCAGATGCACGGTGTTGTTAACTTCTTTGGTCGAATATCTATTCTTATTGACCAGAACACACAGGCGTTCCATATGTTCATGACTGCACTACTTCAGGTATGCTTGTGCCCTTTTGTCTTTCCAACACCCCTACATTAGAAATGTAGATTGTGCTGACTAACAACAAGAATGGATTTTTTTCCCCCTTGGAGAAAGAATGAATCCTATTTAAGATCTACCAACTTCAAACGTACAGACTACAAAAGCAACAGTAATGGTAGACGTTTCATTTTCTAAGTGGTGGTTTGAAAGTGAAAACGGGAATTAAATGTACATTAATGATAGATGTTTAATTTTCAAAGTGGACACGTGAAAGTTAAAATGGAATTCAAATGCAACTTTAATTTTTTTCTTTTAAAAAACTCAAATCTCAATAGCTGTTACAGTTCCTTGTGGTTGCTTCACATAAAAAAAACTTCTGAATTTTCCCTGGAGCATGAGATTGTTCTCCTCCCCCCCCCCACCCCACACGCACACACACACAAAAGGTTCCAGACTAAGTGATAAGGAATCTTTTTGTTTTGGACAACAAACATGACATTTCACTTGACCAGTGAAATATAGAAAAGAAAAATGGGTAGAAAGCCACACAGCAAAAGAAGCCTGCCAGAAAGCCCCTCCAATCAGTCCAAATGTCAGTCTAAGAAACACGGATACGACACGATCTTGTGATACGCTAATTTAAAAAAAATTTAGGACACGAAAATGTTGTGAATTCACACTTTTATTATTATTATTATTATTATTATTTTAGGATATATATAAATTTAACATAAAATACTTAATGTACTCACTAAAAAAAGCATAAAAGGTCAAATCATTAACAATTGTAGGAGATGAAGCATTTAGATTTTTTACGTAAGTTTTTCTATCTTTGGTTAAAAAAATTGACTTCCCTTTTGTTTTTTGTTTTTGTTTTGTTTTTTTTTTTAATCGTTGTTTAACATATAATTGATTTGGGCTTTAAATTTTTGTTCAACGTAAAAGGCTGGACCGTTCTCGCAAAAAAAAATCCAAGCATGTCCAAGAAGTGTCCCAAATGTGTCTCACGTGTTTTGAAAGTAGAAACAAGTAAATAAAAATAGGACACAAAAATTTAAGTGTTGGAGATGTTTCTGGAGCTGTGTTTGACACAGACACTCCCCCTGAACTTGAGTATCCGTGCTGAATAGATGCAATAATACTATAATTACAACATGATTTTACAAATCCTACGGCAAGAAGCTGGAAACTGTAACGAGAAGTACCGAAGAATTGTAATTGTAAATTTGTAACTAAATAGCTGCTACCTTGAGCTGTAGATGTATAAATTTTTTTCAAATAAATTGACATCTACACTATGTTCTGATGCATTATTCCCTGTGACAGCTTTTTGACCGCTCCGGTATGTTATATGGAGAGCTTGCTAGATTTGTCTTGAGGCTGCTTGGAATTAAAACCAAACCTAGGAAGGTTCAAGATGTAGGTCCTGATGGGCTTCCCCTTCCCGGAGCCCCCCATCCTCATCAAGGCCAGAACTTGATCGAGGGACCGAAGGCTGCTCCTGATGGTGCTTGGGACAATGTTTGGCCGAATGGTTCCCAGTAAATGAACAAATTTACTTAATATTTGAAGGTAACAAAGCTTCATTTCTTCCTTCCTGGTAAATATCTTCACAAAACTGCAATCTCTGCATCTCGTCTGTTCGATTTTTGCATTGCAGGTGTACTCAAAACAAAGAAGGATACTGGAAGATCTTGATAGGACAGAGAACTGAGATGTGATCCCAAGCTTGTATTTAGCAGGATTGACCTCAGCCTTGGCCGCGGTTTCGGTTGTGTTCTTCTTTCTGGAATCTGAGAAGACCATAAAAATATAAAATAGTGAATTAAGCTGTCTTTGACCTGAAATACAAGTTGGTTTTATTGGTTCTTTTGGTGGTTCAGTTTAGTATTATTATTTTTTTGTTGTGTATGATTGATGATGAATAATGAAAAGTGATCATATTCTAAATCTCTTCTTTCCCTGTTTTCCTATTTTATATATGGTTTTTTTTTTAATAATAAAAAAACTATAGTTCAAGCACAGTCGAGCTTTACTGCCAGTAAAATAACAAATAGAACTGCCATTCAATTACTTATTACTCGGTAGATTAATTGATCACATTGGAATGGCATTACATGACGTGAGAGACTGGAGTTTCAATAAGGTCCTGCTAAACCTTACATTAAACAATGAATAATCAGATAAGTAGCAGTAATTTGGACTTTTAAATTATATATTAACTATTTTTTATTCCGATTTGTTATTTTTACAAATGGAAAGTTTACTAATTTTCCAAATGAAAAGTTAAATTATACTATTTTTTTTTGTTACCCCTTAAACTATCCCTTGAAAGGGATGCCACTCTAAGATGTTAGAATAAGATTGTGTCAAAATAAAAAATAAAAATTTTAGTTGGTAACGATTTAGTCTGTGTACTTATAAATTTGTAGCAATATAATTTCTAAATTTTATTAAACAACAATTTAGTTCCTAGAATTTTGAGTTGGTTGAAATATCCGACTCTAAATAGAGATAGATTATAAGAATCCAATATAGACAAATTAAAGAGAAAAGATGGATGTAAAAGGATTGAGGTCGAAGAAGAAACTTTGTTCCCCTAAATATACTACACTTTTAAGTCAATAAAGTATAGGGTCGATTAAATAATTACAATTTTAAAATTTCATTTGTATAAATAGCAAAAATAATTTTGAATTTGAAAAATGACAAAACGGTTTTTTAACTATTAATTTGTTATTATTGAAAGAAGAAACTGCCTTCTCAGTTTTTAAAAATCCGAGACCCACAACATTCAAGAATAGTAACAAATAATTACGTTATACTTAAAAATGGAGTATATCCACGATTGTGCATATCTAATATCTATTGTTTATTTATTTATTTTTTAGTTTATTGCCTGATCGAACCACACTGTTTTTGAAAGCATTGAAACAATGTTGGAGGTATGAAACCATAAAACAAAGGAACAAACACAAAAAAAAAAAAAAAAAAAAATACGAAAGATTTAAGGCTGCATGAATTACATGGTGAAAGCATCACGAAAGCAAAAGATCAATCATTCTAAACAGTGGGGACGAGGTAAGTTTCTATTCTTTTCATCGAGATCTCGTTTGATCATCATTTTATTTTTTATTTTTTATTTTTAGAAATTAAGTCTATTTCCTCTACATTTCTTATCATGATTTGTAAATACTATAGTTGAATTTTTAGCCAAATTCTAAAAACAAAAATAAATTTTTGAAAACTACTTGTTTTAGTTTTCAAATTTTGGCTTGATTTTTTTAACCATTGGCAAAAATTCCATGAAGTAATGTCGATAGACTTAATTTTTAAAACCAAAAAATAAAAAAACGAAATGATTACCCAATAAGACCTAAATAATCATGAAAATCATTAAGAAATTTATATTGATAAATAAGTTTTTATGAAACAATGACAAGTGGATCAATTCAAAAGAAGGAAAAGTACACTTGCTCTTAAAAATAGATCTTTCCTTAGGAAAATTCGATGAACAAGAACCAATATCTGCAAAGTCAAGCATCTCAATAAAGTCTTCAGAACGCTTGCAAGGAGAACCTAACTCATTGTTGTTAGAATCTGCATACACTATATTTGAAGAAACCAATATACTAGCTCCACTCCAACAGAATCAACAACACATAAATTATTATGGGATGTATAAAAAAAAATAGACATCAGCGATATCACATATATATCTTCCACAATCCTAATGATGTTCGATTTGTTCGAACCATCATGATATATTGTCAAATGAGAACTATTCTGATTTTCAAAAGAAAAGAGCTTACTTTCGACCAAATTAACAAACTGTTCAAAGAATGAATCGAGTAATAGGACTTTCAAGTACACAAAAGTCATGATAATGCGAATTATCATCCCATCAACCATCAAACAAAAATCTTATTCTTTGAAATGCAATAGCAGCAACAAATTGAGATGAACACTCAAATATGCTAATGATGGATATACTAATACTTTGAAAATTAGTAAAATAGAATGTTGAGAACTACTAATAGTCTAACAATTAGGTGTATTAGGTATAAACTAATACACATTTACGTAAAATCCAAAAATAAAGAGAAAAAATTAGATTTGTCTGAAGACGATAATCTAAGTAATTAAAATATCTATTAAAATAAGATAAACGGATACGTATACAAGTAAAATCGAAAGACCAAAGAAACAAAGTTAGATTTGTTTTTTTAAAAAAGGATTTTCTAAATAATTAAAGCATCTATCAAAATAAGATAAACTAAAATTTTAAATCAAGAATCCGAAAAATTTGTTAAATAAATGCTCAAAATCCAAACATTCACAAAAAAATAATGAGAATCAAGTAACTTGATCATGTACAATATAATTACACACTATATTAGTAAAATATTATAAGATATAGTTATTTAATGTAAACCCAGAACCCTAATTTTCCTACTTGTATATGTTCACTACTGAGACCAGTATGGTGAGTAGATTAATGTGAGAATTAGTGTTTAAGTGTAGGGAAATGAGTGAAAAGTTAGAAGAAAAGTTTAAGTTTGGAAGCTTGACTTTCAGGTGTGCGAGTGTGGGCGTGTTGGTTGTGCATGCCAAAGAGGAGCGTGTTGAGAGCAAGCAACCTTATGCGTGAACAAGGCATGCGACAACCAAGTCTTGAGAGGTTAGAATGCATGTGGCAGCATCAGGTGTGCGAGTGTGGGCGCTGGGCGCTGGAGCGTTGCGCGTGGACGATCATGTAGCTACTTGTGGCGCTAAATGATGAGCTAGGCGATGAGCTAAGCGATGCTGTTGGTAACTCAAAACTACAAATTAGTTTTTGAGTTGGTCTAGTCAATTCCTAGTTTTTAGGAAATAGTTGAAGTTATTTTTAGTTGTAGTCAAGTCTAAGTTCCTATTCTTGTGGAGTTAGTGGGATTAATTGCTAACATTGTGGAATCTATTTTTAGACTTAAGATATGTATTTATATGGAGTTTTCTAGAATAAAATTTACACACTTCCCATTTTTCTCATTTCCCACTCATTAGTTAGAACAATAGTAGTATCAGAGCCCTCAATTCTTAAGGGATATGTGAGTGAGAATCAGTGAAATATCTCTGAGAGAAACTGAGTGATACACCTGTGAGAGTTATTAGAGATGAAATTAGGGTCAAACAGTCTTTCTTCATTGGCTCCACCTGTGTTTGATGGTGAAAACTACCAGGCATGGGCCATCAGAATGCAAGCCTTCATGGAGGGTTGTGATTATTGGGAAGCAATTGAGCAAGATTATCATATTGCTCCACTTTCTGATAACCCAACAATACATCAGATCAAGACTCACATGGAGAGGGTCACTAAGAAGGCAAAAGCTCGAGCTTACCTATATGCAGTTGTGTCTCCCCCCATATTCAACAGAATTATGGCCTTGAAATCGGTAAAGGAGATCTAGGAGTTCCTTAAAAGTGAGTATGAAGGTGATGAAAGGATTAAAAGCATGAAAGTGTTGAACTTGGTGCGAGAATTCGAGAGAATGCAAATGAAAGATTATGAATTCATTAAAGATTACTCAGATAAGTTGATTTGGGATTGCTAATAAGGCAAGAGCATTAGGAACCAATTTATCTAACAATAGATTGGTTCAGAAGATTCTAGTTTCAATACCTGAGAGATATGAAGCAACCATTGCTTCCTTAGAAAATACTAAAGACCTCTCAAAATTCAAGGTGATAAAAGTGGTTAGTGCTTTGCAAGCACAAGAGCAGAGGAGGTTGATGAAACATAAATGAAGCATTGAGGAGGTAATGAAAGCTAGAGTGCAGCAAGGAGAATGTGGAAGAGAGAAGAAGAGGAAAGGGAAGAAGGGAAGTGGCAATAGTAGCTCAGAGTCTGCTGCAAAGGATGCTGGTAGTACATGCAAGCATTGTGGGAAGCAAAATCATCCACATTTCAGATGCTGGAGAAGGCCAGATGTGAAGTGTAGAAGATGTCATTTATTGGGCACATTGAACGATTCTATAAGGAAGCAAAAACTCAATAGCAAGAAGGAACACATGTTGTAGTACAACAAGAAGAAGATAAACTCTTTGTGGCTACTTGTTTCTCATCAGTCACTCAATGTGATGGTTGGTTGGTTGATAGTGTGTGTACCAATCACATGACAAGTGACAAAGAGTTGTTTAAGGACCTTGACAAGTCATTCAAGTCAAGGATGAAGATAGGAAACTGTGAGTATCTAGAAGTAAAGGGGAAGGGCATAGTGTCAATAGAGAGCTGTGCTGGAACCAAGTTGATTACTAAAGTGTTGTTTGTCCCTGAAATTGATCAAAACTTATTAAGCGTTGGTCAATTAGTAGAGAAGGGATTCAAAGTGTTGTTTGAAGAAGGAAAGTGCCTCATTTTTTATTCCAATGGGAATGAGTTGTTAAAAATAAAGATGCAACACAAGAGCTTCTCGTTGGATCCACTCGAGAAGAAGCAGATAACTTTCAAGTGTCAAGTGAATGACACTGAGTTATGGCACAAAAGGTTGGGGCATTTTCATCAGAAAGGATTGTAGTATCTACAGAACAATGAGATGGCAATAAGAGTACCAGTTCTGGAGGAGCTAAAAACAAACTGCAGAGCTTGTTTAATAGGGAAGCAAACAAGGCTGCCTTTTAAGAAGTCACAATGGAAAGTAACTGAGAAGTTGCAGCTCATCCACACTGACTTGTGTGTACCTCAACCAACTCTCTCACTAAATGGTAGCAGATATTTTATTATCTTTATTGATGATTATACCAAAATGTGTTGGATATATTTCATGAAGCATAAGTTTGAAGTAGCCGAAGTGTTTCTGAAGTTTAAGAGATGGGTTAAGAATCAAAGTGGCTGTAAGATTCAGGTGGTGAGAACTGATAATGGGACTGAATATACATCGCAAAGGTTCAATTCCTTCTGTGAAGAAGCTAGGATAGAGCATCAACTCACTGCTTCATATTCCCCATTGTAAAATGGAGTCAGTGAGAGGAAGAACAGGAGTATTATGGAAATGACAAGATGCTTATTGCATGAGAAAAACTTGTCAATGGAATTTTGGGTTGAAGCAGCAAACACAACAATCTTTCTATTGAATAGACTACCTACGAGGGTATTAGAGAAGAAGACACATGATGAAGCTTGGTTTGGTACTAAACCAAAACTGACAAATTTGAAGGTGTTTGGCTGCTTGTGTTTTTCTTATGTTTCATAGGTGAAGAGAGATAAGTTGAGTGAGAAATTCGAACCAGGAATCTTTGTAGGCGATAGCATGGTGTCCAAAGCCTACAAGATCTATCAACCTCACACAACGAAGATAGTGATTAGCAGAGATGTTCAATTTTTGGAGGATAAGGAGTGAGACTGGATAGAAGAAGCACAAGTGAAGTAATAAGAAATCTCTCTGGATCCTGATGAGTTAGTTGATGATGCACCAGTTAGAGGGACTAGACTATTGAGGGAGGTGTATGAAAGAATTAGTGTAGCTGCATTAGAGCCTGTAGGATATGAAGAAGCTAAAAGAGATACAAAGTGGATGGAGGCAATGAAGGAAGAGTTAAGTATGATAGAGAAAAACAATACATGGGAGCTGGTGGAGAAGCCTGCATACAGGAAAGTGATTGGAGTCAAATGGGTTTTCAAAACCAAATTGAACCCAGATGGCTCTGTGAACAAGCTCAAGGCTAGGTTAGTGGTAAAAGGGTATGCACAAGTTTGGGGAATTTATTTTTCTGAGACTTTTACACTAGTTGCAAGAATGGACACAATTAGGTTGCTACTGGTTGTGTCAACTCAGTATAGATGGAAAGTGTATCAACTAGATGTGAAGTCAACATTCCTAAATGGAGTGTTAGAAAAAGAGATCTATGTTAAGCAACCAGATGAATTCATCATACCAGGATAAGAGCAAAAGGTTTATTTGTTGAAGAAGGCTCTCTATAGGTTGAAGCAAGCTCTTAAGGCATGGTACAACAAGATGGATGATCACTTGCTGAACCTGGGTTTTGTGAAGAGTCTAAGTGAATCCACACTCTATGTGAAGAAATCAAGTACTGCTATTGTGATTGTATCTCTCTATGTAGATGACTTGCTAGTGACAGGAAGTGATGATGTTTCGATAGAGATATTCATGCAAGAAATGATGAAGGTGTTTGAGATGACTGATCTAGGTCTGATGCATTACTTCCTAGGTATGGAGATTCAACAAAGGCAGAATGAAATGCTCCTCTGTCAGAAGAAGTGTGTAAGAGAGATATTGAAGAGGTTTAATATGGAAAAGTGTAAGAGTGTGAACACTCCAATGATTAAGAAGGAGAAGTTGCAAAAGGATGATGGACAGGAACCTGCCGATGAGAATGTGTACAGAAGTCTAGTTGGATGCCTCATGTATCTCACATCCACTAGGCCTGACATTATGTACACTGTAAGTGTCTTATCTAGATTTCTTCACTGCCCAAGCAAGAATCATATGGTTGCTGGAAAAAGGGTTATGAGATATCTGAAAGGCACATTGTCTTTTGGGATCAAATTTAGTAAAGTTGAAAATTTTGAGTTGCAAGGCTACTCAGATACTGATTGGGTTGGGTCATTAGATGATATGAAGAGCATCTCTGGCTATTGTTTCACTTTTGGCTTAGGGTGTTTCTCATGTGTTCAAAAAAGCAAGATATAGTGGCTCAGTTAATTGCAGAAGTTGAGTTCATTGCAGCGACAACAGCAGTCAACCAAGCTGTTTGGTTGAAGAAATTGATGCATGACTTGCATCTGAAGCAGGAAAAGTGTGTGAAGGTGTTTGTGGATAATCAAGCCACTCTAGCCATTTCATTGAATCCAATCTTTCATGGATGGATCAAACATTTTAAGATCAAGTATTATGTTATGAGAGAGATACAGAAGGAAGGAGAAGTGCAACTGGTACATTGCAGCTCAGAAGAGCAAATAGTTGATATCTTTACTAAGTCTTTTTGTGTGAGTCATTTTCAAGCTCTTAGGAGCAAGTTAGGTGTTTACAGTATTTGAGTTAGGAGGAGAATGTTAGTAACTCAAAACTGCAAATTAGTTTTTGAGTTGGTCTAATCAATTCCTAGTTTCTAAGAAATAGTTGAAGTTATTTTTAGTTGTAATCAAGTCTAAGTTCCTATTCTTGTAGAGTTAGCGGGATTAGTTGCTAACATTGTGGAATCTATTTTTAGACTTAAGATATGTATTTATATGGAATTTTCTAGAATGAAATTTACACACTTCCCATCTCATTTCCCTCTCATTAGTTAGAACAACAGAGGCACTAGACAATAGCGCTAAATGATGGGTGATGGCGCTACATGATAAGCATAAGGGTTAGGCGATGGCGTTACACGATAAGCGTGATGCGCTAGACGATGGGGTAAGCGCTACACGATGAGTGACAGCGAGAGCTATGCGTGGGCACTGAGCTAGACGATTAAGGTTGGCGTGCGAGCGGACTAGTTTGGGCATTGAGCGTTGGCTACTCAGTGTACGTTAGAGCTGTGTGTTGGTCAAGCTTGTCATGCGAGGAGTAGAGCTTGCGTGGGTCAGGCTTTACAAAGTTGAAAGGGCTGAATGTGTGGTGATTGTGGTCGAGAGGAGGCCAAGGCACAAAACACATGCGTTGGAATAGGTTTGTGTGAGAACTAAGGTGTGCGTTGAACCTAGTTGAAGCATGCGTTGATAATAGATGAAGTAATCAGTCCTAACCACCGATTAACGGAAACAACTATCATAAGCACCGAATTCAACTCCACTTGAGCTGAAGGTGTCATGCTAGGCATTAATGGTGAACAGTGGGAAGTAGTATAAAAGGGAGGTTGAACATCAAAAGCTCAGTTTGAACAATTTCTTCGTGAAAATTGAGAGATCTTGGTGTCGTTGGAAAGCTCTGAGAGTCTAGTTTTAGAGGTGATGCTGTCAGAAGAAGATATCACTGGAATAAGGCCAAAGAAGGAAGAAATTGACAAGAGGTTCAATTCACAGGTAAATTCAGGCCGTTGATGAAGAATTGAGGCTCCAAGACGAACCACGAAAAGTTTGAAGTTGAAATTTTTAAGTAAGCTTTCTAAGACAATTATAAACAAGTTTGTAGAAGGAAATTTCTTGAGATGAGCTCTAGAATTCGAGTTATTAATTCAGTAAGTCGAATCTGAAACTTTATAAACAAGCAGGCAGCTGCTTGGGTTGAGTAAGTTGGCAGCTTAAAGTAGGCACTCGAGCAGACTAAGGGCTGAGCATTCCTATGCGTTGGACCTGCTGTGTGGGCTGAGAAAGGCTTGCGTTGAAGGCTAGGATGCACAGTAGCCTTTGTGGATGACCATGTGCGGCTGAAAGAACACTTAGAGCAAGTGTAGGTTGCACAAGTGGGATGCGTTTGTGAGGTGTGTTTGGACACATATCAAGAGCCAAAATCTCGAGGAAATTTCTAAGTACTAGACCTACAACAAGTATGCGTTTGAGTGAAAGTCTTCTAGAGGAAGGCTAAATACAAGGCTTACTTGAGAGTTAGTCTCAAAAGGGAGACCGATGGTAGTAGCTAAATATATGCTTTTGTGTCCACAGGATTGACACTAGTACTAGAAGCATATCAACCTTTGAGGAGTAGTCCTAAAATTGTGAGTGACTAAGTATTTACAATGTTTTTCAAGAAACCATGATTTTAAGAAAGATTATTCTCATGCTAGCTAGTTTTACAAAGTAGTTTTCCAAGCAAACTATGAGTTATTGTTTTCAAATGCATGCCATGTATGAAAGTTTGTTGAAAAACTTTTTGTGTGTTTAAATGCACAAAGCATGCGTTAGTACCTTTAAAGACATGTTTTCTATGCGTTTTGCTTTACATGCTTTAAAGAGAAAGTCATAGTATGACTAGTATTACTTTAAGCTTGATACTGAGGGACATAGAGAAGGTATCCAAGCAGCTCGATACTGAGGGACATTGAGAAGGTATCTGAGCAGTAGTACCTAAGGTATGACGGTACTTATAACCACATGCATGTAGGTAGTTGAAGTTAGAGATTGAGCAAAAGGGTTCTCTCTTGACTAAGTCGGAGATTGAGCAAAAGGTTCTCTTTTGACTAAGCAGTTGATGTTGAGATTTAACAATAGCAAGGTTATTCTTAGCTAAGGAACAATTCAATGTTTCATGATGAAAATAACTTTACATGTTTTATGTTTGGAAAATGTTTAAATTTCAGTACAAGGTTACTGTAAAGTTTATAATTTCAATATGATCTCTTTATTGAGACTTATGCATGAGCACCGGTTTTCTTTCTTAAGTCATTCACTAGGCTAGCAAGCTCACCCCGTTTTTCAAATATTTTCTTTCCCCAGGTAGGGGTTAAATCCTCCAAAGGTAGCTATGCATCTGCTCTGCCACTTAAAGACGAGTTCTTGTAACCCGTCAGCTAGATGGTTACTGTCAAATTGTACACATGTTGTAGTTGTTTCATGTAGGGACTAAGTTTGGGTGTTGGAACTTATGAGACTTGTAATGTAATCTCTATAAATGTTTTGTATTAATAGTTAATGTTTATTTGGCTATAGAGGCAACTGCTGTGTTTGAGATTGCATGTTGGTATCATAATTTTTCCGCTAGAGTTAGTAGGCAATAAATATTATAAAAGGGTTGATAACTGCTACAATCATGTCCTTGTCTAGACTAAGAAAATAGTCTGAGAGGGGGCGTGACATCTAAATATCTAAAAAATAGTTTAATTTCAAACGTCAGCTGCACATCTACTGAAGGCAATTGAAGGACTACGAAAATTGAAATCCACATGCTGGAAACAATTTTGTTGTTCTACCGATTAAGTTCAAATTTTATCATCACAAATTTGCTATATATCACAATTTCCCTAAAATATATGCACCATTTTGTTTAGATCAATTGGAATCTAAATTGAATTCGTGAAGAATTAAATTGAAACTTTAGAAAAATTATAAAATTTAAATGATTAGGTTAAGCATCCGGAGGTTCATCCAACCAACCCAGAAATTCAGGTAGATTCCCCACCTTTTCCAACTCAAATTTACTGGTCAATCTAACTCAACCAAAGCCTCATAATTTCTAGTTGAAATGGATTAGATCATTTGAGATTTCCCTTAAATGGAGAGAGGAGTAAACTATGGACGAAGATGAACGACATTACTGGCATTTCACAGATGATGAACTTTTTAACAGTGCTCCACCAAAGACGAACATCGTCGTTGGTGCTTTGTCAGCAACAAATGACTATGGTCAATGCTTCATTGCCAACAACCTTCAGCCCCCAACTGATTTAATTTGTTTAAAGTTGTGCGCTTGCGAGTTGCTCGAGAGAGAAATTATTCTGTTTAACAGAGCTCTTGTAATGTTGGCAAAGAGAGATCATTAGAAAGGAAGATTTTGGCATTGAGACTAGAGAGAGAAGATTGGCCACACCTACAGACCGAACTGAACCAAACCAATTGGTCCTTAAAATTCCTTACTCAAACCAATCTTTCACCATAGAGGATGCGATTGAACTCTTCGCAAATGGTTTTTTTTTTTTTTTTTCTGAGTGTAGCAATTGTAAGTTGGGGATTTAAACTACAAACCTCGTAGTTAATAGCAATACTTGGATGCCAATTGAGCTATGCAAGCTTTGGCCTTAACAGATGAAATATAATGTAACCTGCAGCAGTAACATGTTACATGTAACATAACCCTCCTACAGCATGCAACAACAAAAAATACAATAACAATAACACACATATATATAGAGAGATAGAGAGGGGAAAAAAAAAGAAGAGCTACTACTATACACAGACTCAAAATATACATACAAAAATCTCACAGTAAAATTCCCCAAGATGGCAGCCCCTAGCCCCCACATAGAACAACACCACAGAACATCATCTAAATCTAACTCAGTACAAAAATGCACTGACCATAATAAAAAATAAAAAAATGGGCATTGGGAAATCCAATCCTTCCTCGCGCTGGCCTGCACATCATATCATTTCACATAAACAACTCAGCCATTGCATGAAAAATAATAAGCTAACAAACATCATAATAAGCAAAACTATATAGGATCCTTGAAGACTAAAGGAGTTTGATATGACTTTTAGAATCAAGTGCTTTTTCTTTAGCCCATGTATATTCGAAAAACTCACTTATGAATTACTGCACTCCAAACGTTTTGATATTCTAATTATTAGTTTTTTCTTCTTTTATGAATCGGAGTGACAAAAGGTTGAGTCTCAGTGGATCGTGGCAACAAGGCCACTTTGCCAGATACTATAGATTACTTTGAAACTGAATTTCAATTTTCCAAGTGTCCTATTGAAAATATTTCTAGAGGAGAACCAAATAAATTTGAAATTAAAGCATTCCAATTTGATTGCTAGACAAGATAAGCTTCACATGCATATGCCAGAGCATGGTTGGAACTAGTTTGTATCCTTATTCTTCTCATCAGGATAAATATTTCATAAAGAAAATAATTCACAAAGAAAACTCCCTAGAGCAGTGGCACCTACCACTATTTCTCTTAGTCTCAGATGTTGGTAGAGCAGGCAATGACATCTCTGTACAAACATAATCCAAGGCAAGGACAATGTCAAACTTATCGACCAATAAAAATCTTATGTGAAATTTTCAAGTGTAACAAGCAACAGAGCAAAATAAATATCATTATTGATCAATTACCAGGCGCACAAAGAGACAATGTTGAAATTGAGGACGATGAAGGCCACGGTGCTGCAATGTTATCGGTCAAATCACAAGTAAAACTAAAGCCTGTTGAGTTGTCGAATACCACATCTGAAGGCAGGCTCCGAAGAAGACATCCTAAAATTTGGAAAAAAAAAATGAAGTCAGAAATTTTCAACACACAGTTTGGTAATAGAATAGTTCTTCATTGGTGAAGAAGAAAACAAAGAGATAGTGAGACTCCATTGAAATGCAATGAAGCACGACCTTAAATTCCCTAACACTAAATTCTTCTTGTATCACTCAACCTATCAAATATTATTTCACATGAGGACGAGCAATGTGGTGTGCTATCACTACTATAGGCCTTTTATTATGAGCAATTTTATCAATTGCATCTCATTCTTATCCAATCTTTCTTGTAACTGTTCCTTTCTATGATATTATTTTGTTCTCTAAGATGTTGTAATTGGTAAGCAATAAAAATTTTGAGGAAATATTTCCCGAATTCACATTTCCCTGACCAAGGCAATAACCAGCATATTGTAACTGCTACATCACAAATTTCCTGCCGGAGCTAAGAAGCAACAAGTAGCACCAAACAATGGAAACAACTAGAATAGACCTTTATGGCTTTACTCATAGGTTCATCAATAGAGAGAGGAATAATCACTACAAGAAGAAAAAAGGTACAAAAAGGAGAAGAATAGGTAACCTTGCTGTCCATAGGCTGTATTTCAAATGCCACGCAGATGCACAAAACAAATTGAAATGTTAGACAAGATAGAAAGGATGATGAGAGAAAATAAGATTAACAATGCAGTAGCATTATTACCTTGAATGCTGAAATCTTTCAAGTCGACATCGCACAGCTCATAAACATTTGTCATAACCCCACCTTTTCGCAACATAGATCCAAACATTGTTGCACAGATTATAGCTTGTTTATTTGTAATTAACATCTGCTTTTGGATCCCCGCAATGTAAGAATTCAATGAGCTGCAGCATGAAGGACTAGGAGCAGCAACATTGCGGCAATCTTCAATTACTTCTGAAGGCTGCTCAAAATCCAAAGGGCAAACTGCACAGACAATACTCATTTCAAGTAAGAAAGTGTAGTGTAGGAATGAGGGAAGGTAGAAAGCAATAGTTTAAATTTTGATAAGCACATTTTGTGAGTAGGATGGGGGAAGAAGATTATAAGAAAGATGACCAATCAACTGAACCCAAAGACACATGACATGTTGCTTTATGGATGTACAATAACCAAGCTATTATGCAGGTTCATGTTCTAATCGTGTCTTTCTTTATTTTTCTTCTTTCCTACAAGAAGTGTTTAAGAACAATGAAGGAAATAACTGTGCAACCAATATGACGTATTTAAAAGATAATGAACACACATCAGCAATGTTCCCCAATTTAGTTAAGCCACAAGAAATTCAAATTTTTGCTCGTATGAGATCTTCAAAATGTAAATTATATGTCAGACACCTGACTGGTGTACAAAAATAAACAATTGGATGCCAACCATCCTATTTCCAAGAGAAAGTAGATCCATGATAAAGGACTTCTGCTGTCGCTCATGTTTTAAAGATCAAATTCTCATTCTTATGTTTGATAGACATTATTAAAGAATTTTATCTAACAATGAAGTACTTGTTGATATTAATTATTTAAGATATAAAGACCAAGAATTACTCGTTATAAAACAGTATGCTTCATTTCCAAGAAAGTGACCAAAAATTTTGTTTACATAGGTCATCACCGAAAAAGTGGCTGATTGCAAGTGTCCGAAAGATGCAGAAATTTGCTCCTCTTACATCTACATTCCATTATGGAATTCATATGCTTAAAAATTCATATTCTCATATAAATATATGCAAGCAACTTGAGTTAAGATATAAAAATCAAATTGAAAACATTGATAAACATCAAACCTTTGTTAACTTTGCAGGAAGACAATATTCGAAATGCAGTGTTGGCAGCATCTGAGGAGAGTTTCCTAGAAATATATGAATAAACAACCCTTTTACAATCATTTATTGAGTCAATATGAGTAGGCTGCCCTGCCAGATTACTACTTGTATCAGCAGAAAATTGCCTTCCAGATATCTGAAGTGCAGCCTCCATGATAGCAGGCTGACATATTGGTCTACAACACTCCTTGAGAGGATCAACAGTATCACATGCATCCAATAATTTGCTTACATTAACTGATTTTTCGAATGTCGCAACATCTGTCACTGGACATGATCCACCAGTGAGATTTGAAGATTTGACAGAGCAAAGAGTGGGTATTGTCTGATTAGCTCCTCTGCTGGCTAAGATACTAATGATATCTGAAAAACAATCATTAGCAACTGCCTCTTGCAAAACCAACTGATCAGAAGTTAAGCCATAGAAACCCTGGAAGATATGGAGTAGGCTACTAAGTTGTGGACAGCAAATAACATTTCCTACAAGTGCTGCCATAGGCTGAGAACAATCTGATGCTGTTTTGTCCATAACATTTGATATAACAGAAAAATTTACAGGGCATCTCCCAGTTAAAACTGGTTCATATCTGGTAGGAAAAGTTGGATACATTGGGGGCAACGATTCATTTGAATAAGGGAATTGTGGGATAACTGCAGGTGATATCTCTATAGGATCGAAGACCACGCTACTAGGTGACTGAGCCTGCTCTCTCATGGACGAAACAAGACGACTCTGAACCACAGTCGGTAAGGCAACTCCATCATGAAAACTGGATATCCAAATGACAAACAATAGTAACCGGTGGCACATATTACCTGAAATTAAGGTAAGAACCAGCATTCAATATAGTGTATGCCACTATCTTGAGGAGCATGTGTCAACATGAGATGGCATCATGAATTTATATTTTTCTTAGTGAAATATTTTTATTACCACAAGATGCATTTATAATCAAATAGCTTAAATTCATTGATTTTATGCAATTTAACATTTCTGATATCACATTCAATGCATTAAAATGTTAAAGATGGTAAGGAACCTTCTAACATGGATCATAATTGTTTAGATAATAACTACAAGGGGGGGAGCCTTCAACCCTTTCTTGTAGTTTGGCTCATTTTTGCGGGCTTTTCCTTTTTTGTTAGCCTGTGTATTCTTTCATTTTTTTTTCCCAATGAAGGTCACATTTTTTCCTTAAAAGATTAAAAAAAAAAAAAAAAAAGACAAACATAACTAACCAAATACCAAATCCTAGAAAACTTCCAACTAGTTCATAGATTCTCAATGTGTTTATAAATTTTGGATAAAAGTCAATACTCAATTCGAGGAACCACAATATTTAGGACACTGAAAGTCTGAAACACATAATTCATAAGTTAATCATTTTAACAGGCATGGCAATTGAACGTTCTCCATTTTAGAACACCTGGTCACTAAGTCCCGCATTGAATAACATTCTGAAGATAAGTGGAATAAATAGAAGTGCTTAATTATAAAAATGTAATAATAACAGAGGGAGTCATCTGAAAACTGTAAATTTCTTGCTGGCTTAAAGATGAGACCAGCCCAGGCAGGGAAAGCAGACCTACCATTCGGGTAGCTATAGCTTACAGTATGAAAGCGGTCCATCATTCCATTAGCCTCCAGGGGGCATTGACATATGCAAAATAATCCCCAATTGTAATTCCTGAGCTTGTGGAAAAATGCTCTATAGCATATTAAATATGCCAATTCCACCTACAAGCATAAGGTTCTAAATTAAAACAATCTACCACGGAAGATAAAGGCAACAAAGGAATCACTTCATTTTAGCATGCTTTAAAACAAATAACAGCCATTCTAAATTCACCTGCTGCCGTGTCTAGCAGGATGATCACAAATAGTATCCATATATGAAATTTTATTGTCATACTTTCCAGCCTCATGTAGGATTTTTTTTCTTTTTTCGCAGGAAACATCAAAGACCAATAACATGATTCTTTCTTTTTTATTCTTCTTAAAACTCTGAACTTTTGGAGTTAAACACAAGAACCAAAGTATTGTAGATGCCCTACGAAACATCCCATCAGACAAAAGGGATTACTTTCTTAATGAAACAGCAAAGATTAGTTTGAAAGGTCAAAGTGAAGCTCAAAACATTATTATCTTAAAGAAACGTCAAGCTTAATAAGTTACTATTCACATACTACATGTCAAGTATAAACTACAGCATGAAACCAAAATACACGCACCATAAATATTACCGTTCTCCAATATGTAAAGACTAACCACAAGTCCCGATCGACATGAACACAAAGCAATTTAGTGCTGAAAAATCATAATTTAGAAACCCTAAGCAATCGGAACTCACACATGAATCTCTCTCCTAAGTCCTAATACATAAACCACCTTTTCAAAGCTCTCACGAATCCATATCCGAAGCATCTTAAAATGGCTAATCTATAATAAACAGCTTAACCAAACAGGACAACAACCACATAGCACCAAAATCCAGCTTCCACTAAAACGAAAAGAGAAACCCACCACCATCTTTCTCCTAGTCAAACACACAGAAAATTACCTATTTCAAAGGAAACACACCTGAAGAAGAAGAACCCATTGAACAACTCCGTGCAGCGATTAAACAAGCATGAGCTTCCGAATCAACAGTCCAAGCACCCGGAAATGGTATCGGAAGTCGATCGGCTGGGAAATTGACTATGTGGGGGCCGGGGGGTTCTAAATCGGAAAAAATGGCGGTGGCAGAGTACCGGAAAGAGCCGGGAGGGGAATTACCGGCTCCCTGCAGGCGTAAAAGCGGAGTAGGTACTGGAGAGAGTGGGGGAAGGGGAAAATGGGGAAAAAATTAAATAAATAATAAAAAAGGCACTAACTTTACCTTTGTGATAGCCCATTCGGATCTGGGTCAAGGGGAAAAACGGGTCTTGTCCGGACTTTGTTGGATCCGAATCCAATGAGAATCTTTCCTTGTTGGGGAGTGGGTATGAAAGCTTGACCTTTGCAATGAAACATATCCAATTTTATTTTGACTTTCTTTTTATTTCCTCATTTGTTTATTATACTCAATTTGTTCAAGTTAAATTAGGGTAGTTTAAGAAATAGGTTCTTTGTGTTTTTTAAAAGACACAAAATTAGTTTTTTTTTTTTTTGTCGGAATAAAAGTAGAAAAATATCATGAAAGATTTTTATTTTTTTATTTTTTTATTTTTTTATTTTTACATGCAATCTTTATTGTTGCATGGTTGGGTCAAATATATAAAATAGTACCTAAATGTACTTTTTTTGTTTTCTTAAAAAAAATACCTAGATGTTTTATTTTTGAGAAGTTTTGACCTTTTAAGTTTTTATCATGGGAGAAAACTCGATGTAAATAAGAACGGAATAACTTTACAAAATTGATGGCAACTCATCTAAATATACAAATAGTTATAGTATAAATAAACAAAGAGTGCATGCAACAACAATTTTCAAATGTAAGGGAGATGAAAATAATACAGGTGGTAAGTTGCAATAACCATAAGCTTATAAAAACCTTGAGATCTTGTGGACAAATCAATAAGAAATCGAGACACACATTAACAAGTGTTGTCCTAAAGATAATTATTTGCTCTACACAAGTAGTTAATAGGTTACAACAGTCATCTCAGAATGATACAACAACTAATTCTAGTAGAATAACCACTTCGAACTACTTGAATCTAGCAGAATTCTAGATACTTGCTCTTAACTTAATTCATGATAAAAAAGAAAGAGAGAAGAACTTTTCAAATTGAATTGAGATCCTTCAAATGAATAACAACTTGTTATTTATATAAAATTAAAATATTTCTCAAACATAACTCAATTATATAGTTACTTTGACAAATTTAAACAAATTCATCAAATGGTTAACTACAAATTCAACTTCCATATATGTTTAAATTTATAGATGAAACATCATCCTATTTGATGGTTTCGATTCAATTTAAAATTTTCAAAAATGAATTTAATCCACAAATTAAACACATCCAATTTTCACTTCTTTCACGATATTATAAAATATCCAACATATCCTTTGAGGATGTGGATTCTTAATAGAATCCTCTCTTTCTAGGATGTGATTTACATTGCTATCGTTCTTACTCATTCTTGAATTTGATGTGTCTCTTGGTAGGGTACTATTTTTCTTATAAAGACTTAAAAGTGTAAAAAAAATTGAAACTTAAGGACTATGGTGCTCATTACCTGGTGTCTCAACCCTACGATGAGAATGTAGATTAAGACATTTGGTCAAGCAAAGTTGGTACAAGTAGGCACGTCGACATGCCTGAAGCAAGCATGTCGACATGCATAAGCAGATACGTTGACACATATTGAATAAGCACGTCAACATGCAAAAGAAAAAGCACATCGGAGCACAGGCATGCACCACGACATGCTCAAGCAAGCATGTCAACACGGATAAGCAAGCACCTTGACGCACACAAGCAAGCACATCAATATTGGTAAGAGAAAGGGCCATAAAATAGAATCACGACTTGATCGAGGAGGACGATACTATTGGGTTCTATATCCTAAAACTCGTGGTTTGCAAACAATAAACTTATTCTATTAATCAATATAGATGTTATTCAAGTTTAATTCAATAAAGTTGTTATGGAATGTTTGAATTGCACATTTCGTTTTTAGAAATAACCTAAGTCTAATAAACTAAAATCCATGGCTATTACATAAGTACTTGAACTTTATGTGGAGCCATAAGAGTGGATCAAGTTCGAGTAAATAGCCAAAATGGTCTATAGTATATGGATAAGGCTGGGTACCTTATTTTGGGGACACTATTGGATGCGGCTACTTTGTAGATGTTATAATGGTTGTAAAATGCTACAAACGAAGTGATCCTGATTTGTTTCATGTGAAGACATGTAAGTGGAGGCGTCCTATGTAAAATGTTTGATCGGATCCAGAAATAAGCCACTCTTACATTATAATGATGTTTACGTTTTAAGACTGACTATTTCAAAGTGAGGACCTAGGTAACTTGACCTTAATCCTGAGCTAACTATGAACTCTTGTTTATTCGAGATTATCCTTAGATTTGCATGGGTGTGGGTTGGCTCAATAGTGTCGGCTTAATAAGCTTCGGATTTTAGGGGTAAGACTGGGTAGATAGCTGAAGACACAAGGTGCAAGATGAAATTCCCTCCTACCCACTTTTAGGGATAACAAAGAGGTTGTTCCTTTAAGTGCTGACTCCAAGTTTTGAACAAGGGCCCCACTCTCCCATTGGCCTGAGAGGGACTTGGTTTACTGATTGGATTACAAACTAATTGTTCTTTAGAAGATAAGTGGGACTTAAGGAACAAGATGTAATCACGAGGGTAAAATAACTTTTTGACTCATCCGTTATTACGAACAACCTGTGAAGGGTCGACTTACTAATTATAGTTATATCGAGTAGACACAATTATATTTACAGTAAAGAGAGTGCAACTACTAGGTTTTAGTGGAGTGACCTGGTAGTTAATAAATGTTGGTTAAATAGGTTCAAGAGTTTAGCTGGTTAATCTCGGATCGTTGAAGCTCATGATCTATAGGTCCATTAGGTCCCCTTACTAGCTCACAAACGGATTAAACTTTAGAATAGCGTGACGGGAGAATTTGAAACGTTCAAATTCGAATTGAGGGAATCGTTAATTATATGTGATATAATTAAACATTTAATTATCGAATTAAACGAAATTGAAGAATTGGATAATATTTAAATATGATTTAAATATTAAAATTACATGAATAGGGATTCATGTTTGTGGAATTAGTGGTGTAAATAATTTAATATTGGATATTAAATTATTTAATTAATTTTATTTAAAACTAATTATTTAATTAATTTTATTTAAAATTAGAAATTTGAATTTTTGGAAAATTCAAATATTAAATTCAATTTTCGTTTTAATTTAAATTTTTTGAAAATTTAATTAAAAAAATTGGATTTAAATTTAAAAAATTTGGAAAAAACCAATTTAGTGGGGTTTTCCCACTTTAGATACTCAATTCCCACTCATATTCAACTTGTTTTGGTGTCAAGTGGAGAAGCAATCTGATTACATGGAATTTTTTTTAACAAAATTTAGTTCAATTGATTGAGAAATTCATTCATGCAATTCCAGAAATTTAGGAGAGAAGGGTTCTCTCTAAGTCTTGACATTCAGTCTGAAATTTCCTCAAATTTAAGCTCATTTTGGGTTCCACCACCTAATTTAAGGTCCAAGAGAATAGTAAGGAAGATCAAGTGGTGGTCTACAAGCTTTTGGAGTCAAGATTGAAGCTGAATTCGTGGATTGAAGAAGGTCTTCAAAGGTATATCATGAAACCCTGTTTTAAGTTCTTGAACATGCTTTCTTAGTTGCTAAAAATTAATGAATTGGAGTGCTTAATGATTATGTTTGCTTCCACTAATTGTATGGTAACTCAAATAATTGGTATCAGAGCATGATTTAAGCACTCAATTTGTGTTAATTTAGCTTGGTGGGTGATTTTCATAGGTTGTATGAAAATGATTGTTGTTATGGATAATTTCAATTTTGGCATTTAAATCTCTTCAATTACGTGTTAATTATTGTAATTGACTCTTTGTTTATGGGTCTTAATGTGTGATTAAGAGTCTGTAAATTTGTTAGAGTCAATAGACTTGTAATTAGGCTGTAATTGAAGAAATAAGCAAGAAAGGTCAACTGAAGAAAACTTGGTTTGAAGTTACTACAAGGTAGCGTTGCAATGCTACCCACAGAGCATTGTAATGCTACTCATTAGACAGCTTGTGGCATTGCAACGTTGGAATGAAGCATTGCAATGCTGTTCACACTACAAGAAATCGCACTTCTCCCGACACCTCAAATCGCTAGAAAACGGTGGAAGATGCGTCAGGAGATCTTCTCCCGACGACAGACGGATCGTTGGGAGTTTGGTCGGAAAAAATCCGTCAGGAGAGGAACTCCCGATGCATAGAAGAGCGCATCGGGAGTTGTTCCTAGAACTCCCGACATATAGAATAGCACATTGGGAGTTCCTAGAACTCCCGACGGCTGTTTTATTTGTCAAAGAGTTCTAAAACTCCCGACGACCTGTTTTATTTGTTGGGAGTTAGGGGAACTCCCGACGCACTAAAATATGCATGGAGAGTTCTTTCATTGGTTGAATATTGGCTTTTAAATTTTTTAAATTTGTAATTTGTAATTTTTTTAAATTTGATCTAAATAACCTGTAAAGCATCATTAACCAACTCAAACAGATTCACATAATAAATAATACAAACAAAACGAAGTCCATATTATAACAAATAAATGAAAAGTTAAGATCCTACAATAAAACAAAGTCGATACTAAATAAAAGAAATTGTTTTCATACATACATGGAAGAAATAAAATGAAAACCACGTCAATAAATTCAAAAAAGAAAACAACGTCTAGAACACAACATCTTACAATCATCCAACCTTATCTCCGAACAGCATCCTACAATAAAACAAAAACATTCAAATGTCATAATCTTTTATAAACAAGAACGATTATGACCAAACGAACACACCCCCCCCACAACACGTTCAAACTTCATAAACATTCATAAACACAAAAAAACTCCAAGTTGAACGGCAAAATGAACAAAACGAGTATAATCAAACTCTATCCACACCTCACAACAAACATGAAACTTCTCATAAATATAAAAAAACACACAAAACCTACAAGTTCAACTCCAAAACGATTATAATCGAACTCCACCTACCCCCACAACATATTCAAACTTCATAAATAAGAACTAACACACATAAAACTCAAAATTTCTCCCCAAAACAATCTAAACCAAACTCGACCCACCCCCCACAACACATTCAAACTTCATAAACATCCATAAACACACAATAACTCCAAGTTGAATGGCGAAACGAGCAAAACGAGTCAATCAAACTCTACCCACCCCCCATGACAAACATGAAACTTCTCATAAACATAAAAACACACACAAAAACCTACAAGTTCAACTCCAAAACGATTATAACCGAACTCTACCCACCCCTACAACATATTCAAACTTCATAAACAAGAATGAGCACACATAAAACTCAAACTTTCTCCCCAACAATCTAAACTAAATTCGACCCACCCCCACAACACGTTCAAACTTCATAAACATCCATAAATACAAAAACTCCAAGTTCAACCACAAAATGAGTAAAACGAGTTTAATCAAACTATACCCCCCCCCTCCCCCTTACGATAAATATGAAACTTCTCATAAACATAAAAAAACACACACAAAAACCTACAAGTTCAACTCCAAAACGGTTATAACCGAACTCTACCCACCCCCACAATATATTCAAACTTCATAAATAAGAACGAACACACATAAAACTCAAACTTTCTCCCCAAAACAATCTAAACCAAACTCGACCTACCCCCCAAAACATGTTCAAACTTCATAAACAACCATAAACACACAAAAACTCTAAGTTGGACCCACCCCCCACACACAAGAACGAAAAAAAAAATCAAAATTCAGTTTTTGTCTACCATAACTGTAGGATAGCAACATATTAGACAACTAAATAATGAAGTAATCATACCTAATTCGATGACTCTCCTCTCTGTGATCGTGTCATGTCTTCAATCATTTTTTTTCATTTCTTCCATTTGTCTTGCATGATCATCTCTCATTTATTTTTTAACGTCTTCAAGTTCTTTAATCCTCGATTGAGATTGTTCGAAATCCCCATTAACAATGCATCCATTGTATGAGTGCACCTCAGACAAAGGTCCCATTGCAAATGAAAAGAAATCATCGAAAATATCTTCTCTCTCGCGCCGTTGTAGAACCTGATAATTAATTATACATTAAAAATGACTACAAAAAATGAATCACCTCTCAACTTCCAATACTATGTATACCTGAGATCTGAACCAATTGGAAAATTTGTGTTGATGCCTTATATATAAGTCAGAGGTGCTTTGAGCTTCACGACGAATTAACCTCAAGTGGTACCTAAAAAATTGATCATTTGAAAGTTATATCAAAGAATTTATCCTAGAACTTAGAAATTTATAAAATTTGAAACGTACTTGCGATAGCCTATTATTTCTTTACAATTGTTGAGAATGTACCAATGTGCGATATGTTTTTCCTCCGCTGATAGTGTCCGTAAAGTTGATGCCCCTAATGGTCGTACCCTCTGCCTAAATAATTCAAATTCATCAAATATCTCATGATCGAGAATGTTATCATCATTTCTTCATCTCTATTGCATCTTGTTTCAATCCCACTTAGATATCGCGAGCAGAAGTTCCATGATTCATTCATTGCACATGCTTTCGCTATAGACCCCTCAGGACGTGCTTTGTTCCATACAAATTATTTTAATGTTTAAACTTCTTTCAATAGGATACATCCAACTGTAACTAACTGGACCCACCACTTTGGTTTCATATGGTAGATGAATAGCAAGGTGTACCATTACATCAAAGAAGGCAGGTGGGAATATTTTCTCCAACTTACAAAGTATGACTGTGATGTGCTTGTAGTCTGTTCAAATCACTTACATGTATTGTTTTTGCACATAAGTCACGAAAGAATGTACACAATTCAACGATAGTAGTGGATACGTTCTTCGGTAGGTATGCTCGAATACCAATAGGGAGTAATCTGTGAAGCAACACATGACAGTTGTGTGTTTTCAGCCTTAAAATTTTTCCATCTTTGTCATTCACACATTGTGATATGTTAGACACGAATTCATCAGGAAATTTCACTGATTTCAAATACTTACAAAACGAAATCCATTCACTATTAGTTAATGTGTACACTGCATGTGGTTTTACAAATTTGTTATCGACTTGTATCAAGTGTAGGTCTTTTCTTATCTTCAAATCTTTCCTTTGTCTTTCTTTCAATATTTAACAATGTGCCCACTAAATTGTTGTATATGTTTTTTTTTCAATATGCATTACATCCAATTTATGTCGTAACAATAGTCTGGACCAATATGGAAGTTGGAAAAAAAAATACTTTTCTTAGTCCAGTTTAGAATTCGTTTTCTTTTTTTTTTTTTTTTACCTTGCTTCGATAGATGTTTGCTAAGCACAAAAATGTTCAACATATTTATTTGTTCTAAGATCTCTTCTCCATTCATTACGACTGGAGGAGGTCTACGTTCAACTTTTCCATCTTGTTGCCTACTTCGGCCCCAACTATGATTCTCTGAAAGATAACGTCAATGTCCTATAAATGACCTAGATAGGTCACTGTATGTAGGGAAGCCATTAATAGTCCATAATAAGGTGGCATATAGTTGAAAAGACTCACCAGTATTAGAACCATAATTTCACACACCATTGTCCATAACCTTTTCAACCTTCAATCAACGGCAACAAGTAAACATCAATTTCCTTTCCAAGAGATTTTGGACCAGGCATGAGTAAAAACATGAAGAAGTTTGTTTCCTTCATGCATTTTCAAGGGGCCAAATTATAAGGGATTATCACCACATGGCACATACTATAAGAAGTACTCATATTTCCAAACGGATTGAACCCATCTAGAGCTAATCCCAAACGAATATTTTGGGAATCTAAAGAGAAATGAGGAAATTCACGATTAAAATATTTCCACCCTTCTGCATGAGCTGGATGTCACAATACATCCTTCGTCTCAACTCGCTTATCTTTATGCCATCTCATGTCAAAAGTGCCTTCTTTTGATGCAAACAATTGTTTTAATCTCGGCATCAATGAAAAATGGCGCAATATCTTGTGTGGTATTTTTTTACCTTTGCCATTATTAACTTTGTACCGAGACTCACCACAAATGGAGTATTGTTGCAAATATGAAAATTCTTTCTGATATAATACACAATCATATTTGCACGCATGAATAGACTTATAACCTAGGCCTAAATCACACAATTTTCACTTAGCTTCATAAAAGGATGTAGGTATAATGGTGCCAGCTGGAAACGCTACTTTTAACAATTTCAGCAACATGTCAAACGATTTGTTACTCTAACTGTTGAGAACTTTGATATGCATCAACTTTACTAAAAAGTTCAAGGATGAAAATTGCAAAACCAGGGTATAGTTCATTACGTGCTTTGGTAATTAAATCCTCGAATAAGTTCGTGGTATCTCTTTCTTGACCATTAGAGGACATTTCATTCTCAATCCATTCTTCATTTGCATCTTCGTTTTCAATTGGACTTGTAGATCGTTTATAAGATTCAACATCTCATTTTCTTCGACACATTACCCTCTATACTATCTAATTCAACATTGTGTATTAAATGAGTTGTATGACTTTCAAAACCTCTAGATAAGTTTACTGGCTCTCCATGATATACCCATTCACAGTATAAGAGAGATATTTCATATCTTAATAGATGTCATTCCACGATATCTAATTTTTCCCAAATTGAATCATACAATTCTTGCATGGACATCCTATTCGTTCGGAATCATTAACATGAAACTTCACCATGTCTAAAAATTGGGATACTCTCTATACTCCACTGATAACTTATTTCTTAGTTTAATCCATTCTTTATTCATCCTTAAAATAAATCTTTTCTGACCAAATTGTAATCCAAAACAATAACTTGTATTAGAGGACAAAGTACAAAGTCTTTATTAAGCATGAATTTTGATTAATTTAATAAACAATTCCAAGTTTGTTCAGAGAATTTAAAATTTTAAATAATCTCTAATAGGTGATTTGACTTGTGTACACAACATCTGTGGAGTATAATTTATATTATAAAAATAATGAGCATTTAGGAATGTAATTGTATGTTTTCACTTTTCAGAAGTGTATTTCTTCCATATTTCTTACTATGATTTGCATCTTTCTTAAGTACAATTGTTATTAGATGAGACTTAAACTTTTCAATTTTGAATTTTTATGATATACTAGTTGTAAAGTACTAAAGACTAAACTAAGTCCAAAATTAAGTAATAAGTAAAAAGGGTCCATTTTTTTGCCCTTAATGTTATTGATTTGGTTTGAAAAATAAAGTGTTTTTAGGGGTATAGAGTTGAATTTTCCTTCATTAAGTTAGTTGAATTAACAGAGGTAAACAGATGTATCATTTTACTTATACATGTGTCGAACATCTCATAAACTAAATAACGTACGTCAGTTACTCCTCTCGTTATCAGTTTGAATATCCACCTCTTCATGTTTATCTTTTGAGAAGAATCCCTTTAAACTCTCTTAACAAATGAACATACTATTGTCATATCCTATAAGAGAGAACAGACAAGTCTTTCACAAGTATTGCCTTGAATAGTTGATCCAGGTTAGCCAGACTGAACTGCTTTATACAATTATTAAAACTCAAGAAAATTTTAGGCTTCAGAAAGAAAACTCAAGAAAATCATCAACTTCTAAAACCAGTTTCCTATCCATGTTCATCATTAGAGACCATGATATAACTTTTAAGAAGAGTGATGATTAAATGTTCATAGAATTTTCAAAAGAAGTTTTAGTCATATAAACAAGCATCATGGTAAATTTGAAATATATTTTTAATTAGTTTTAGTCAAGAAAGTCACTAAATCCTTAACCTTAAGAATTAAAAGGGGAAAAAAAAACTCAATCCATTAAATTGCAGAAATTGTAACATCTACAATCTACCAAATTGCAGAAATTGTAACGTAATGAAATGAGTCAATCTCAATTAGGGCAACAAGGAAGGAAAAAAAAACCCTATGCTAGAAACATTAGATTTAATTTAAAGAATAACAAGAGAGATAGATGCTAAATGACAATAAATCAAAGCAAGAGTAATCGGATTTCAAAGTAATGGAAATGAAACAATGGCTTAAATTTGCAAAATAAGAGAAAGGAAATGAAAAGGATGTGGGCGTACCTGTTGAAAGCTTGCGTAGGACACTGGAGCGACGAACAAATCGAAGCGAATGATGAACGGTGATTTGAATCGAACGGCGAACCGAGTTCTGAATTGAAAGGTGATTGAAAGGACATCGGAAGGCGAACAGAGATCTGAATCGAAGTGAACGACGAACAATGATCAGAAGGACATTAGAAATCTAAACTGAACAATGAACGAAAAAGGAAATGGGAGCTTGTGAAGGCATGCAAACAACGGATAGCACGCGAACGGCAGGCGAGCGACGAAGGCAATGCCAAGCGAGTGGCGAACAGATCGAGAGAGAGCGTCGTCAGCTAGGGTTTGTATTTCAAATTGGGGTTAATGGGGAAGAAGAGAGGCTGCCCAATCTGTGTATATACTAGATTTAATCTCTCAACATCTATCAACGGTCGTCGAGAGTTCCGAACCGGTTCAGCCGGTTCGAGTCTAGGAGGTCCGATTCGACCCAATTTTGGCCGGTTCAACCTGCTTTGGTGCTTTAGAAATCTGGTTTAGGCGATTCGGGTCGGTTTGAGCGGTTAGAAGCAATTTGGAAGCCGATTTTGATTACTTTTGTAATAATTCAGGTTGTTTGCTTGCTTAGAATGCCAAAACTGATCCATATCAGTGTGTGTTTAATTATTTATGCATCATGAATGTATGTTATAATTAAATTAATCTTGTATGTGCATATAGTATGCCATGTAGATTTAAAATCACCATAGGAAGCATGTAACATGCATTGAAAGTATGTTATAAAAGTTATAATATATAATATACATGTTTAGGTTTTCAATTGTTTAATATAAAATGTTATACTAAATCCCGAAATGCTTGATGTATGTTATGGATGAAAAGCATGTCTAAAGTTTTATAAAGTTGTTATAAAATGGACTAGATATTTAAAATTCATAACAAAGATAAGATGCATGTTCACGTAGGGTTAACAAATAACAACTTGTTTTAATAGTTAAAATAGGTCTTTATCTTGTAAAATTTGGTTACAAACTTAACCGGTCTATAATCTTGTCTAAGGCTAGAGGTATTGAAGTTAGATGGTTTATGGAACACCTCATACGTGGGGATTATAATCGAATAATTGAGCTTGGTTAACCTGATTTTATGAGCATACATAAGCAAAGTAAGGTTTTAAAACTGGTGTAGGTTAAAATCCAAATATAAACGTTATACTTAATAATCACCCAGAATTAGGTTGTTTTATTAGTCGGAATATACCTAAATAAATTTTTACCTAAAATAAATAGAAAACTTCAGTGGAAGATTAGAAACATATGCGCTATGTTGTTCTTAGCTCTCGCGTCCCTAAGAGTTCACATTGCTAGATTCATACTCGGCTTCGTGTCACCCTGGAAGTGACCTCCATTCAGAAAGTGTTTGCATGGGTCAATAGCAAGGTGAATAGGGGGAAGTAGTTCATAGTAAGTGGGTGAAGGATGTATGTCAACATGTCCTTCGGTCTTTTCCATTAGTTTGGACCTTGAGATTTCTATGTTACGTCTGCTTGTCGTTTTTATGCGATATATGCTAGTCGTTTTACGACAGCTATCCCCTAGGAGGGTTGTAACATGAGATTTGGAACAACTCAAACTCTAAAAATGGATGGATTTATTAGATCAATTTCCAACCTTGACTTTCCAATTCAATAACATTATTAAGGCCAACCTCTGAGGTCTGAAAATGAAGGGTTATACTTATAAGAATTACTAAGTGTTAGTAAGTTCTTGACCGAAAATAGTAACTAAATGACTATAGGAATATGAGTTATTATGGAATTAGTATTTAGTTAAGAATTTCTTGCTTATGTGAAGGAGTATTTGACTGCCCCTCAGTAGCATCTATTCTGACTCACTAAAGTATCATTGCAAATAAAATAATGAAATTTGGGTACATTATTACTTTGCTGAAACATGATTGGATTTAAAAGCAGTTCACTAATAGAATTTGTTTATACTTTCAGAATGACTAGCTCACTAATACGGTTATTGGCTTCTAAGAAAATTAATGGGGATAATTATGCTACATGGAAATCAAACTTGAATCCAATACTAGTAATAGATGATCTGAGGTTCGTTTTAACTGAGGAATGTCCTCCTAACTGTTGGGGTTGATGCCCTAAATCTCGTAGGGTCCCATAGTTTGTAATTGTAATGTATAAACATTTTATTTATGTAATAAAATATGTGATTTTTTATTTCAAAATTAGTTGCATTAACCACAAACCAACAAACTAACATCCAAGGTTATCTTATAGCTTAAACATGTATGTAGAGACATATGGATGGATTATGTTTAAATGATAACTTAAATGGTTTGTAGTAGATGGATAAGGCTGGATACGTTATCCTGGTGACACTACGAGTATGACCCGCTTTATAGATGTTACAATTGTTGTAAAGTGCTACAAATGAGCTGATCCTGATCATTCATGTGGAGACGTTTGAGCGGGGATATTCTATACAAAGGAGTTTGTATAAGACTGGATCACGAAAGATTTAGTCTCATTATATAATGCTGTTCATAACAGAGACTTACATTTCACTAAGATGACCATAGGTAACATGACCTAAATCCTGAATGAGTTGTGAATTTCTACTTATGAAGGCGGTTCTTTGATTTGTATGGGTGAGAGTGGTCAGATCGCCGATTCAACAAGTATACCATTTTGGGGATTCGTCTGATTGGGGAGTTGGGAACACAGCTACATAAGAAGGAATTCACTCCTTCCTCAATGTTGGGGCAAGTAGATAAATTGCTCTCTTAAGGGTTGATTCTGGGGCTTGAACAATGTGGCGCTACACCCTCTCCTGTCTTGAGAGAGGTTTAATCATAATTGGACTATGATTTATTATTTATTAGAGGAATCAGTGATACTTAAAGAGTTAGATGTAACTACAGGGGCAAAACGATAATTTTGGCCCAGCTGTACTTACGAGTAATTTGTGAAGGGTCATTGTACTATTGATTGGTTATATCCAATGGACATAGAGATATATCTGTAGTGGAAGAGTGTAGCTGTCGATCTTTAGTGAAGTGCCCGACAGTTAATTTACTTAAAGAGTTTAATTAATTATTTACGTATTGTTGGAGCTTCAAGCTACAGGTCCATGAGGTCCCCTCGGTAGCTTAACGAGATTTAATGAGAATTGGTTTTTGGATTTATTTGAATTGTTCAAATTAATTGATGAAATTAATTATATATGATATAATTGCTATAATGTATTTGATATATTATATTTATGAGAGGAAATAAATATTTGAATATGATTCAAATATTAATTATATGAATTGGATTCAAATAGTTGAATTTAATTTAAGTTTGATTTATATTAAAAGCCTTTGGTGAGAGAGAATTGAAACTATATGTTATATTGTATTTGATACAATATAAAAACTATAGGTTATATGTTATATATGATATAACATATAGTTATGTATATATGTATAATAAATTAGTTCTAATATATATATATATATAAAATTTATTAAATATAAATTATTTAATTTAATTTAAAATTAAATTAAAGGGAGGGAAATAACTTCCTTCCCCTTAATTCTCTCCATCACATTGGTGGGTGGTTGCTAGAGAAAAGGGGATTCATCTTCTACCTCTGAGTGGTTTTTCAAAGAAGTACTCTGAACAGAAAAGTTATGTGTTTTAGAAAGTTCCCTACTCCTCCATCTCCTCTCTCAATCCCTTCCCTCAAAATCCAAAATAGCCAAAGCCCACACCTCCTGGGTTCTCTACCTGAGAATATTGAGGACTTCTAATGGTGGTGCCCATTTGACCTTTCAAATCTGTTTGTGTTTTTCACATAAAAGAAGAAACATGAAGATTTGGACTCTTCAAGGGTAAATCTTCTCTTTCCCTTTTTTAATCTTCTATTTGCTCATGCATGTTGTATTTTTGTTTACTTAAATGCATGATCTGTTCTATTTACTGTAAAGTTAATGTTCTGTAAAATTAGGAAGATTGGGATGATCCATCGTTTTCGCTCAATGACCCTTCATAGGGATCCTTCACTAACCCCAGCTCAAACGTAAATCGAACTATTCGGGAAGCATATGACAAGTGGATAAGGGAAAATGAAAAATCCCAAGCCTATATTCTTGCCAGCATATCTGATATTTTGGTTAAGAAACATGATCGCATGCGTATCGCTAAAAAAATTATGGAATCTCTGCGGGGGATATTTCGACAGCCGTCCTTCTCCCTTAGATATGATGCTATCAAATATGTTAATAATTTCCATATGAAGGAAGCGACCTCTGTTAGAGAACATGTCTTAGACATGATGATCCATTTCAATGTGGCAGAAGTAAACGAAGTTGTCATAGACGAGAAAAGTCAGGTCAGTTTTATTCTAGAGTCTCTTCCGAAGAGCTTTTTACAGTTCTGCACAAACGCGATGATGAACAAGATAGAATATAACTTGACCACTCTTCTCAATGAGCTACCGATTTATCAGTCCCTCTAGAAAAACTAAGGGACAGGTGAAACACATCCAAAAAGTGCATTTTCTAGGCTTAGAATTTAGTTAGTTTTATGCTTAATTTGAGATCTTTGATGCTTTTATTGTTTGATTGTAAGAAATCGAGCAATTGGATGAGAACAAGCAATTTTAGAAGATTAATGACCAAAATACCCATAAGAAGGTCAAAGTTTTGACCTAAGGCATTGATCAATGGAGAAAACGGAAAGAAAATTCATAAATTAGAGGCAGGGCAGTGTTGAACAATCGTTGCAATAATGCCCCGTGACGCTGCAAGGCAGATAGTTCATGGAAATAGGGCAGCGTCACAACGCTACACGCTACGATTAATAATGCTAAAATTACCGTCAGCATTGCAACGCTACATTGGAGCATTGCAACGCTGTGACTGTTGTCTATATAAGTAGTTTTTGGCCGATTTGATTTGGAGAGACACTTTTAGGGATATTTTGAGAGCTTAAAGCGATATTTCGATGAGGCCTCCCTGGCGAGTGTAATTCTGGATAGAGACGGCATCTCGAAGCTTCAAATGATCGAAGATTTGAAGAGATAGTTGGGGTACGATTTCAGATTCGAGGACGAGAGTCAAGAACATGGTTTACAATTTCTTCCCACTTATTTTTTGTTCCTTCGTGTTTGGAAACCTCATGAATGGTCTATGTTTGTGTTGTAATCATGAGTGACTGATTTGTGTTTCTAGGGTGTTGATCTAGTTTTATGGATTGCAAAAACTAATTTGATTATTTATTGGGATTGAATTTATGTATAATTATTTTAGCATGTTTGTTCTTAATGCTTTTGATTAACTGATCACTAATTGAATGTTCTTTACTTAATGTCTGTCTCGAGAGAGAAGATGTTGAGTTGGATCTAGGATGTTAAACGATTAATCGAGTATGCACGAGAGTGATAGAAGATTAATAGAGATTGTTGATGGAGGAACTTAATGCTATGGCTAGTCAAGTGATAGAAGAGATTCGGGTCAATGGTTAGTCATTAGAAAGGGTTGAGCTCAAAAGATGATATCTAGATAAAAGACTCCTAGGTCTATAATTTGCATGAAATCAATCTAAGGTCAAAATAATTAATTTGGTTAATCCATTTAACAAAATCATACCCTAGAACGTGTCTTTGTCTAGTTTCGTCCCGGTGTTATCTTTTCTTGTTTTTTAGGATAAGATTAGATTAATTCTCATCACAGTCTGGTACCCTAATTAAAATTAGAAAAATCTCTGAATAGCTAAAAGAGTCAAACTAATTCCTCAGAGGACGATACTCAATCTCTTGACTGTTTTACTATATTATAATTTGACATGTGCGCTTGCGCTACCATCAACGAGAAGCAGAGGTAAATGTTGCCACTGAAGACAAAAGAGGATCGTCCTCTAAGATAAAATCTAATTCTTTTTCTATGAACAAAAGTGTTCAAATGAAAAAGAATAAGGGGAAAGGAAAGGCTTCTACTGACCGCAATGGCAAGGCTAAAGTTGCAGACAAAGGAAAGTGTTTCTACTGCAACGAAGACAGACACTAGAAAAGAAACTGTCTGAAGTACCTTGCAGAAAAGAAAGCGAAAAAAGAAAAATCAGGAAATTAGTTTCTTAAAAATGCTTGTAGAAGAAGAGATAACTCTTAGGGTTATGAACAAGGGAGGCTATCTCCGAAAAAACAGTAGGAGTTCCTGAAGTTGTTATTAAAAGATAGATCCATTATATTAGATAATGTACATCTTTTTTATGTGATGAAAAGTCTTATATCTATCTTTTGTAAGAACAATTGTATAAAATTATCATTTTGAGATAAATGGAGTGTTAATTAGCAAAAGAAGTATTTTTATATGTTCTTCTATAAACAACTTTTATGTTAAAACCGACCAAAGCATAGGCCATTTCAAATATTTAGATATTTAAAATGGCTGAAAGCAAAAGACAATGGTTTCTTCAAGTACTTATCTTTGGCAATTAAGATTTGATCAAATAAACCTTAATAGGATTGAGAATGGTTAAAAGTGGTAATCTAAATTAGTTAGAAGACAACCTTTTAACACCATGCGTGTCTTGTCTTGAAGATAAGATGACCAAAAGATCTTTTATAAGAAAACGTCTTAGAGCCAAAAAACCCTTAGAACTTGCACATTCAGACTTCTATGGTCCGATGAATGTCAAGGTACGAGGAAAGTATGAATATTTCATCAGATTTATTGATGATTATTCAAAGTACAGTTCTATTTACCTAACTTGATCATAAGTCTAAAACACTTGAAAAGTTCAAGATGTATGAAAACTTGTTAAGTAAAACAATTAAGACACTTCGATCAGATCGAGGTGGATAGTACATAAAATCTGAGATTTTCAAAACTATTTGACAGAACATGGAATCCAGTCACAACTCTCTCAAGAAGAAAAATAGAACCCTATTAGATATGGTTCGATTGAAAGATGAGCTATGCTTAGTTGCCTAAATTATTTTTGGGAATACACAGTAGTGACTGTTATATACTTTTTGAACATCATTCCAATGTTTCTGAAACTCCATATGAGTTGTGGAGAGGTCACAAAAGGTTGTTTATGACATGTAAAGGTTGTTTGCATTTTTTTAGAATTTGGAAACGACCAACACATGTGTTAGTGCCGAACCCTAAGGAATTGGAACATCATTCAAAATAGTATACCTGTCCGTAGGCAACCCAAAAGTAATATACTTCTTCAACCCAGAAGAAAATTAAGTATTTGTATCAATAAATGCTACATTACTTGAAAAAGTACACATGAGAGATCATCAATTTTGTGATAAAGCTAAGTATTGTGTCAAGTTTCCATAGTAATTATAGAAAATCAATAAGAGTCATTGATTAAACTGACCCAAAAAAAAAGAGTTGTTAAGACTGGTCAGATGCATCTTACAAAAAGAGTTGAGAATGCCTTGACGTAGTGGGAAGGTTATGTGACAGCCTAGCCATAACATGGGTTTAGTAGAAACTCAAGCCACCAATAATTGGTGATGGCATCGAGAATCAAGAAGTTGAGGGTATAAGATGCGTTTTCTATTTGTTGATTATTAGAAATCTACTGTATACTGATATGTTTGTAGGGGTCTGATAACGGGCAGAAATGCACATTATCATAGTGCTAAGTTCTCAAACAATGTTGGATTGTGTTGATGAAATATGTTAACTTGCATCCATTAAGCATCGTTTTCATAATATTGCGATCGTATGTGTTCATTGCATTAGAACTGTTGATTTTTGTATTTTTGTATAGAATATGCGTTAATGCAATGCAAGAATTGTGATCATAGGAAATCATTGGTCGAAGCGCAACTTCACCGCAAGGCTTTGCGTTGATCGTGCTCGCAAACATTCACTCGAGAAGGATCGCCACAACTTGGTTAGCGCAACATGGTAGGCGCATCCGGGTGAAAGGCTAATTAAGCACGATGGGACATAAAGCTGATGACAGTCGAATCCGAATTAAGTTGACAGTCGATAATGGTCACAAATACATTTAGTTTTTCGGTGACAATTATTCGACGCATTAGTCAGAATTAAAGCCGTCCCATCTGTACAACAATGAGAGAGAAACCGCCTTTCACCATGGATTCTCTATAAATACCAAGGGCATTCTTCAGAGAAGGGGTTGACGAGTTGACGAGTTAAGCAGTTAGAGATTTCATACTTCAGTTCGCACACTTTTGTTTTCTTTCATTTTAAGGCGGACGCAAGGGAGGAAGTTGTGCCGGCAGATCGTTCCAGTAAGCTTGGGAGAGTGCCGGAAGCTTGAAGGACAGAGAGAAGGCTAAGGCCTGTGGAAGAGGGAACATCTTTAGAACAAAATAGAGATTTCAGTGTAAAAGCCTCGGCCAGTAAGGAATTGCTACCAGGGTCTCTACCTTTAACTTCCATTGTCATTTTGTTCTCAACTCATTTATAAAAATGGAAATTCCTTCTCTATATATGTTCACTCTCTGTTATTCACGCATGAGTAGCTAAATCAGTTGAATGGGTTGAGAAGCATTTAGCTAGCACAACTAAGGAATCTTCAATCTTTGCGATTATCTTGTATTATGTACATTTTATTCGTCCATTAGAGATACTCGGGAGGGTAGTCTAAGGACACGATCTAGACTTGGGAAGGTCAGTTTAGAATCTAGGCTTGAGAGAGTTAGATTAGAACACATTATACAAGAGATAGGTGCTTAGGAATGAGCATTATTTATTTTTAACGCATCGCATGCATCCTAGAGGTAGGATATGATTGTATGCAGTCACCTTGCTTTCATGCATTTTGCATCATCGCATAGGACAAGAGTAGAGACTTGGGAATAAGCTCTATGGACACTTTTGCATTCGACACATGCGTCCTAGACTTAGAAGCATCGCATTTCCATTGGAAAATGACTTCTGTGTATGGTTGTAACATGATCGCATAGTCTGACGCATTACCAAGTAACGCTAGCTAAAGATTTTCTTAACCCTTTCATCGTATACTCATTGCATCTATCACACAACTGCCTTTTCTCAAAGCCGTCGCATTTATTTATTTTTCATCAACGTAGACAACAACCCAACAACTTATTTATTTATCCGGTTACCGCAAAGTTCTTCATAAAAATTATCAACGCAATCTGTTTTCACAAGTCCCTGTGTTCGACCTTGGACTTACCAGGAAACTCAGAGGAATTTACACTTGGATTCCGCTGGGGAAACTTAAGAGCACAACGCAATTTCATCAACGCATATCATGCACATTTCCATTTCATAAAACCAAGCATCAAGTTTTTGGCGCTGTTGCCGGGGACTTCGGCAAAATAGAGTGCTAACGGTAATTTTTTTGATTTCTTTGCAGACTCTCAATCTCTGGCGAATTACGACCCAGAGATTGAGAGGACATTCAGAAGAAGATTAAGAGACCGCCAACAACAACAAGAAAGAACACCAAGAATGGCGGAGCAACCGGACGTAAGGGACGCTAACGCGAATAATATAATGGCCAACCCCATCCTTCTGGCGAATGACCGCAATAGACCCATCCAGAACTATGCATCAACTAACCTCTATGATTTCTCTCCAGGAATCATGAGGCTGACGTTAGATGGATCGAGGTTTGAAATGAAGTCGGTACTGTTGCAGATGATCCAGGCTGCTGGGCAGTTTGGAGGAAGGCGTGGCGAAGACCCACACGCCCACCTCTGGAGCTTCATAGAAATCTACAACACTTTTGTGTTCCCGAATATCTCAACCGAGGAAGTTTGACTAACTCTGTTTCTATTTTCTTTGTGTGATCAGGCAAGGAAATGGGCATATTCTCTTGAACCGGGGGAGATAACTTCGTGGGAACATGTGGTGGAAAAGTTTATGAAGAAGTATTTCCCAACAATCGAGAACGCTAGGAGAAGGAAATTAATAACAAATTTTGAACAAGGAGATGACGAATAGCTCAGCGATGCTTGGACGAGGTTTAAGCAGTTGGTAAGAGACAGTCCACACAATAGCTTACCAGATTGCCTGCAAATGGAGATTTTCTACCAATGATTGAACCTCTCTTCCCAGACCGCTGTCAATGCGGCAGCCGCTGGTGGTCTGCTTGACAAAACATATGGTGCAAAGAGTATACTTGATCACATTTCCAAAAATCACGAGGATTGGGGGGAAAGCGATCAGAGATTAAGAATCAAAGAAAATGACGCAAACAATGGGGCCATCACGTCCCTGCAAAATCAAATGACTGCAATGATGAGTCTAATACAAGGCATCACAATTAATAATACGGGAGCGAAGAAAAGGCAGGTCAGCGCAATCACTCAAATGACCGCAAGTTGTGTCATTTGCGGTGATGCTCACCCGATGGAGGAATGCCCAACAAACCCGCAGTCGGTATGCTTCATGAGAGATAATCTCTGTCTCTTATACACATCTAGATGTGTATAAGAGACAGACAAAAAGGAGGGCCACCCGGATTTTTCCCGCAAAACAACGGTCCAGTGCGAAGCCAAGCTAGCAGCTCACAACCACAACAATCTTCATCCTTAGAGAGCTTGTTAAAGCAATACATTGAGAAAAAAGAATCAGTGCTTCAGAACCAAGCTACATCTATTAGAAATCTCGAAATCCAAATGGGACAAATTGCAGGCGAGCTGAAAAACAGACTGCAAGGAGCGTTGCTGAGCTCAACTGAGCTCCCTCGCAATGCTGGGGGTAACGAGAAGGAACAATGCTTAGCAATCTCCTTGCTAAGGAACAACATGAATAGAGAAGTAGGGAAAAAGCACATTGTGACGAAAACCAAAGACCCATTGACCTTTTGTTTGGAGAAGCCCGAGAAAATAGACCCCGAAGTTGCGTCCACCCTTGAGCCTCTAAATCTTGAGACAGAAGAAGTCCAACCACCAACAACTCTGCAAAGACTGAAAGAGGAACAAAATGAGGAAGGAAAGATTGCAATCGTGGCTGCAGTGCAGAATGCTATGATTCCACTTAAAATGGGCGACCTAGAAATCTTCACGATCCCATGCTCTATTGGAGGGACCTTTAGTGGCCAAGCACTATGCCATCTTGGGGCAAGAATAAACATAATGCCATTATCAATCTTCAAACAATTGAATGTCGGCACACTTAGCCCACAAAGGAAACTCTTCTGCTCGCAAACAAATCTCGAATACAACTTGAAGGAGAGTTGAAAAATGCCGCAATTTCAATTGATAAATTCATCTTTTCGACAGACTTCCTCATTTTGGATTATAAAGCGGACGAAGATGCGCCCATCATATTGGGATGACCATTCCTTTCAACTAGTCGCGCTCAAATTGATGTGCGCAAGGGGGAAATTGTAATGAGCATTCATGGGGAGAAACTTCGGATTAAGGTAGTAAAGATCCCAAAGGATAAAGAAAAGAGAGCAAAGCCACCATGGACATGAACAAACCAGCCAAAAATAAGTGGTCCCTCAGTATTATATGATTCAACCTCATCAGGGACGCAATCCTTTTGAATATCCTTTTCTCGCATCAAATACTTCATGAACTTCTATTTTACTTGTTACTATCTATTATCGCAATTACTTTGTTTTATTGACTATATATCTACACTGTTCTTATTCTAAAAAAAAAATGGCACTTACGATGATGAGTTTTGTTTTGTTTAAAATCATTTGACTCTCTCTTTGTTTGTTTACATCGATTAAGGCACAGGATTGTGGAGATGTTACTTGAAGTAGCAAATTATCTCACTCAATCACCACAATCCAAAGAAGAGAGATCGCTGCAAAGATGGATGCGTTAATACACAATACAGGCGACAATGCAAATTTGGGGGTATACTCTTCCTTATCTTTATTTCAAATTTATCGCTATCACATCGCATTTTAGTTTTTAAAAGCTTTATCACCACAACCTCTTTGATTTCCGCAATCATTTGACGTAGATAAATTTAGTAGTTTACCGCTTGCTGTTTCTTTGCCAAGTTTGATTTCAATGATGAAAAATATGCTTCTATTTCTTTCGTATATACTAGAGTCAACTTAGTCTTAAGATAGTCACCTCATGAAATATTTCTAGAAGTTAGGGGTTTGCCAACTTTCTTTCTAACTCTCTTTACAATGCATTCTAAGAACATCGCATGACCCATTTCAATCTTTTGGCAATGAGGACATTTGAGGGTGAGGTATTTATTTTCAACCTTGCTATTTTGAAAAAAAAATTTTTGATAATAACAACTGTGTCAACGCAATGGGAAACCCATGTTGATAAGAGTTAAGTTGTGGAAGGCACGTACCCGTAGTTAGATGTCCGCATGACACACGTGGGGGCAAGCCAAAACAAAAGTAAGTCACCAGATCAACGCATAAATAAATGACCACAACTCCACTACCAAATAGGTATGAGTTTAGTCTGAGAAAGAGTGCATTGCTCGAAGTTGGATGTTCGCATGACACCCGTGGGGGCAAGCCAAAACGAAGGCAAGGCACTTGGATCAACGCAAGGTCGGGAAAAAAATAATATCAATAAAGAAAATTTTTGTGCAAGGATAAAATCATTTGACACCCCGATAGAAAATTTTCTTTTTGAAAGGTAAGCTTGCAGTCCCTAGGTCTTAGAAATATTTTAAGAAGAGACTTGAATAAGACTTAAGGAAATTCTACTATATAGGATTTGAACGGAGTATTCTTGAGTAATCTAGGAAAAGAACATTGCGGTTAACTTGCTAAAGGAATCTTTAGCTTATGCTTGAGGACAAGCATTGTTTAAATTTGGGGATGTGATAACGGGCAGAAATGCACGTTATCATAGTGCTAAGTTCTCAAACAATGTTGGATTGCGTTGATGAAATATGTTAACTTGCATCCATTAAGCATCGTTTTCATAATATTGCGATTACATGTGTTCATCGCATTAGAATAGTTGATTTTTGTATTTTTATACAGAATATGCGTTAATACAATGCAAGAATTGTGATCATAGGAAATCATTGGTCAAAGCGCAACTTCACTGGAAGGCTTTGCGTTGATCTTGCTCGCAAACATTCGCCCGAGAAGGATCCCCGTAACTTGGTCAGCGCAACATGGTGGGCGCATCTGGTTGATTCCAAATTAAGTCGACAGTCGATAACGGTCACAAAGTACATTCAGCTTTTCGGTGACAATTATTTGAAGCATCAGTCAAAATTAAAGCCGTCCCATCTGTATAACCATGAGAGAGAAACCGCCTTTCATCATGGATGCTCTATAAATACCAAGGGCATTCTTCAGAGAAGGGGTTGACGAGTTGTTGAGTTAAGCAGTTAGAGATTTCATACTTCAGTTTGCACGCTTTTGTTTTCTTTCATTTTAAGGCGGACGCAAGGGAGGAAGTTGTGTTGGTAGATCATTCCGGTAAGCTTGGGAGAGCGCCGAAAGCTTTCAAGGATAGAGAGAGAGCCAACGCCAGTGGAAGCGGGAACTCTTTAGAACAGAATAGAGATTTCAGTGTAAAAGCCTCGGTCGGCAAGGAATTGTTACCAGACTCTCTACCTTTAACTTCCATTTTCATTTTAGTGTAAAAGCCTCGGTCAGCAAGGAATTGCTACCAGACTCTCTACCTTTAACTTCCATTGTCATTTTTTTCTCAACTCATTTATAAAAATGGAAATTGCTTTTTTATATCTGTTCACTCTCTGTTATTCAATCATGAGTAGCTAAATCAGTTGAATAGGTTGAGAAGCATTTAGCTAGCACAACTAGGGAATCTTCATTCTTTGCGATTATCTTATATTATGTATGCTTCATTCGTCCATTAGAGATAATCAGGAGGGTAGTCTAAGGATAGGATCTAGACTTGGGAAGGTCAGGTTAGAATCTTGGCTTGGGAGAGTCAGATTAGAACACATAATACAAGAGATAGGCGCTTAGGAATGAGCACTATTTGTTTTTAATGCATCGTCTGCATCCTAGAGATAGGATATGATTGTATGCGGTCACCTTGCTTTCATGCATTTTGCATCATCACATAAGACAAGAGTAGAGACTTAGGAATAAGCTCTATGGACATTTTTGCATTCAAAACATGCGTCCTAGACTTAGGAGCATCACATTTCCATTGGAAAATGACTTGCTGTGTATGGTTGTAACATGATCGCATAGTCTGACGCATTCCCAAGTAACGCTAACTAAAGATTTTCTCAACTCGTTCATCGCATATTCATTGCATCTATCACACAACTGCCTTTTCTAAAAGCTGCTATATTTATTTATTTTTCATCAACGCAAATAACAACCCAACAACTTATTTATTTATCCGTTTACCACAAAGTTCTTTATAAAAATTATCAACGCAATCTGTTTTCACAAGTCCCTGTGTTCGACCCTGGACTTACCAGGAAGCTCAGAGGAATTTACACTTGGATTCCGCTGGGGAAACTTGAGTGCGCAACACATATCATCCACATTTCCATTTCATAAAACCAAGCATCAGGGTTCTCTCGGCTAAAGTGTTTGAGGGCACCTAATGATAGCACAATAAATATGCTATTTTCCTCTTCTTAATTCTAGGTTGTTATTATGTTTAATGTCTTTATTTAATTATTTTATAGGTATCGAGCATCTTTAAGGTGGAATCAGTCATTACGAGTTGTTCGTGTTTAATTTGGAGCAATTAGGAGCTAATTTGAGCAACCGGACTCCAAAAGGACATGAAATAATGAAAATTTCCTTAGATGGAGCGTTGCAACACTACAAGGCAATAGCTACTTGTTGGTGGAAATCAGATAGCATTGTAATGCTACTTGGAGCATTGAAACGCTCCGATTTTTACCTACGCGTTGTCTATTGCAGCATTACAACGCTTGCTATATAATGCTTTTCTTCATTTTAGGGCAGAAGAATCACCCACAATTAGGATTCCAACCGATTTTACCCTCTCTTTCCTCTTCCACTTTCTTCTTTGGGTTGAAGGAACTCTTATCAAAGAGTACCTATGAGCGAAAGCAAGATCGTTCCAAATTCATTGTGATAGAAATACCACATTCACAGACATACAACAAGTTATGCATCTATAAACAAATTACAATATGCTTTTAACAATTAATAAAGGATAAGAGACTTACCATTGAAGAACTTTTCTTCCCTTGATCTTTCGCTCTCGTCAATACCAGCAACTCTCGCTGTTGCTGTGATCGCGAAGTCTATCATACACCAAATCTCACTGTCGCTCACCACCGCATGGTCTTCTACATGAACAAGCAGCAAGGAGGACACAACCACTCAATAACTTCGGTATTCTTGGAGTGAGAATCTAAGAGGTGTGGAATCTGTTGGATTTGGTAGAGGGAAGGAGGAAAGAACGATCATTTACAACGACCAAGCAACTGGAAGAGATTTTGTGTCTATCGTATAGATGGGTGCTTGATCATTTAGCAAAGGGTGCACGATCGTTTAGTAAATCGAGGTTGATCGTTTGGACGATCGTTTAGGTAAATTCGCTCGCGCGCACGATCGTTTAGAAAATACTATACGATCATTTAGGTCAGCTATGTGTGTACACGATCGTTCTACACAACTTGATTTATCGTGTATGGTCTCGTTAGCTAGACGATGGCCAGTGTACAATTCATGAAGCGTTTGTCCGATCTCTTTGCAAAATGAAAACTATTTTCATTTTATCCTTTAGTTACGAAAATTGAATGTAACCTCCCACTATCATGTATGGTTATGGAGAAAAACCACCAACAATTATCTCATAATAGTTTAATTATAAATAAATATAATCATATTATATTTATAACCTATAGTTTTAATATCACATCATATGCAACATATAAACCATAGTCATTTTCTTCTCCACTAGATATAAATCATATTTATATCACTTTCCTCCAATTAATGTATCTCATACATCATGTCAACTATATCATATATAATTGACCCGTTTAATCATATCATATATAATCAAATTCCCTTTTGTCAATTTGAACACTTCAAACTGACCCAAAAACTGATTCTTAACTTGAAACTATTGAGCTACCAAGGGGACCTTATGGACCTGTGGCTTGAAGCTTCAATGGTACGTGAATAGCTAACTAAACTCTTTAGCCACGAAATCCACCATCCATTAACTGCCAGGCATTCCACTAAAGACCGACAACTACACTCTTCTCACCACAAATATATTTCTATGTCCATTAGATATAACAAGTCAATAGTATGGTAACCCTTCACAGATGCTCGTAAGTATAGTTGGGCCTTGCCCCTATAGTTACATCTAACTCCTTAAATACCATTGATCCCTTTAATGAACAATACAACATAGTCCTACTATGAGTAGACTCTTCTCGAGCCAAGAGAAGGTGTGTGGCGTCACATCGTTCAAGCCTCTAAATCAGCCCTTAAGGGAGCAATCTATCTACTTACCCCTACTTCGGGGAAGGAGTGAATTCTATCTTGTGTAACTGAGTTCCCAGCTCCCAAATTAGACGAATCCCTAGAGTGGTAGGTTTGAGTCGACAATCTGGCCACTCACACCCATGCAAATCAAAGGACCGCCATCAAAGGCAGGAGTTCCCAACTCACTCAAGATTAAGGTCATGTTACCTATGGTCATCCTAGTGAAGTGAAGTCTCTGTCATGAACAACGTTATATAACGAGACTATAACACTTCGTGGTCCGATCTTATACAAACTCCTTTGTATAGAACACCCCTGCTCGCATGTCTCCACATGAATGATCAGGATCAGACCATCTATAGCAAGTCACAACACTTGTAACTCTTCTACAAAGTGAGCCGCATCCGTAGTGTCACCAAGATAAGGTTTCCCTCAAATATCCATATACTACAAACCATTTTTGTAAGACCCTAACACTAAATCTAAAGTGGGAGGTTAAATAGAAAAATCCTAAGGATAGTGGGCAAAGGGAGAAAAACATAAAAAATAATCCAAAAAGGTGACTAAAAATCTAAACGCCTATGAAGGGCTTAAAACATGTTGGACGCAAGAAGGCATGGAGGATGGAAGTAAGGAAAACTTGAAAAAAGTAATTGTACTTAATTTCTATTCTCCACCATTACTTTGAACCCAATAACGACATTATTTAAGAGTGTATCGACTTCTATTTTCATTCCATAAGTTTTATTCAAATCGTTGATAAATATAGAAGAATTTGATAAATTTTCTGAAATAAAATACTACCATGTAATCATGCAATTGAGACTACTATGATTCGTATTGAACACAATCATCATGAAATAAAATACTACCATGTAATCATCCATTTTTCTGTTCCTCTTCTTTCCATGAAAAGCATTCCCTATGCTTCCATTGGGCATATACACATAAATCAGAAGAATAGTTTTATGGTTTTGAACAGAAATCCAATAATATACATATGTTGATGTTTAATAACCCTCTTCAAAATCTCTATCTCGACATTGAACCCATTGTCCTGAGATAGCTATAGAAAAATTGTCAGTTAATTTTCAGAGCAAAATTATCATCCAAATTCATTACATCATCGTTTTCACATCATTTTCTAAAAACCATACAATCAGAAAAAAAAGAAGAAAACACCTAATCTATCAATTTCACCAATGATTCAAAAACAAAGAGTGGAAAAAGAAGTTATCATTTCACATCATTTTTTTCCTCGAAACCCTAAAATGAGTGGTAGCTATCGAAAAGAGCTATAATTCCTTGCTTAAAACTTGGACTCGTTGGTAGATTTTTAATATGTTAATTATCTTATTCTATAGGTATCAAAACAAACAAAGTTAATTTGAAGTAAATTGGAGTTGATTTGAGCATCTGGGCTCAAAGGAGTAAAAATAACCAAATGCCCCTGTTTCAGCATCGCAACGCTTAACATTTGCCTAAGTCCAATGCTCACGCCGACGCCAAAAGACAAAAATTTAGTGTGCAGGGCCGCGTTGCAATGCTGCAATTAATTCTATAAATTCCTCTCTTCGATTTAGGTCAATTTTTATGCTGAAATTCAATGGAGACCGAGGAGAGACTGAGTTTTCTTCATCCCCCTCGATGTTTTTAGTATCATTAGGTTAGTTTTTAGTTTAATTTTGGATTGTGAGCACAAATTGGATTGTATCTCATGGGTTTGTCTATGAATTGATGAAGCAATTTTCTATCTAGTTCTTGGATCAAGGATTCATTGTTATTTCATGAGTTTTCTATTTTCAATTGACGTTTGCAATCCAGAATTATGTTTTTCCTTGAACTGGTAAATTCCAAAAGCATGATTATAAGGTTGACTTTTTCACGCTTTATCATGAATTCTAATGATTTTTAGTCATGTTAGGGTCACCTAAGTAACATCAGTGAAATAGCATTTGATGGCTATTCCTAGAACGTCTAATTGCTAGGTTCAAAGATAAAATTAGTTAATTGAATATAGCTATCTTGATAGTTAATCAACATAATTGAATCCTAAATCCTAATGCACGTGTTTTTTAGTTTTTAATGGCCGCTATCGAACCAAATAGAGTTTAGAAGCATGTAGTTTAATTAGGGTATGTCCTTTCCAACTTTAATTAATAATTAGGACGCTTTCTCCGTTAGATTCATGCTAGTTGTTTGCCTTTGTTGAGGCTAGTTAGATCAAATCGAACGAGTAGTTATGCATGCATAAATTCGATCGCATAATCAATTTGGCAGAAAACGATGTTGAAATTATATTGAATGTCTAACTTGATCTGATAACTAGATGAACCGATAAATTTTACATTTATCCATTTGCATTTTAATTTTGTGCAAGCTTTCAAATATTCAAAAATCAAAACCCGTTTTTACTATTTTCCAACAGTCAAATTTAGCTTAAGAGGGAATTAATTTTGTGCCTCCCCTGTGGTTCGACCTCTTACTTACCATTGTTACTACGTTTTTGTTGTAATAGGAGTAAATTCAGTTGTATTAATTTTCTTTTGTTTCGCTACCCTTTTTGAGAATTAAACTACATCAGAAAGGTTTCGAAACAAAAATGGCGTCATTGTTGGGATGGCAAGCCATATAATTTCCTTTAGTTGAAATTCACTTGTAAACTTTAAAAACCCAAAAGTATTTTTCTTTTCTTATGTCTTCTTATTTTCTCATGGCATATGATATGAAAATCTATTATGTGCTTCATGTGAAGTAAGTGGCCCAATGAAGAGAATGAGGGGTAAGTGAATTTAATGAGTTTAAAAGTCAAATATCTAAACTAACCTCTATTGTTCAAGTTTTGGCAACTGAACAGATTCAGGTTTCCCATGGTCTTGAACTCGAATATTATCCTCCTTTTGAGATGCCTAGCCAAACTCCGTTACCGATGCAATATTCTTCTGCCAATACAGGTATTTCTTTAGAATATTTGGTTAGGAGACTTTCTAATAGCTCTGGTGAGTTTGTGCAGGAACGTCCCTATCATCATCAAGAACCCTTGAGTTTCTAGTAGGATAGCTTCTATTCCGGATATGAAGCTAGTGTTGGGGTTGATGCCCTAAATCTCGTAGGGTCCTGTAGTTTGTAAACACTTGTATGAACAAACTATCTATGATTTATAATATATAATATTTTATTCACATTGTCTATGAAATAGTTGATATTTTAATTGCATTAACCACAAACCAATAAACTAGTATCCATGGTTATCGTTGTAACTTAAACATGTATGTAGAGACATACAAGTGGATCGTGTTTAAGTGATAACCTAAACGGTTTGTAGTATATGGATAAGGTCGGATATCTTATCCTGATATCACTATGAGTATGGCCCGCTTTGTAGGTGTTACAAATGTTATAAAATGCTACAAAGGAGTTTATATAAGACCGAACCACAAAATGTTTAGTCTCGTTCTATAACACCATTCATAATTGAGACTTTCATTTCACTAGGATGACCATAGGTAACAAGACCTTAATCCTGAGTGAGTTATGAACTCCTGCCTATGAGGGTGGTCCTTTGATTTGCATGGGTGAGAGTGACCAGATCGCCGACTCAACAAGCCTACCATTTTGGGGATTCGTCTAATTGGGGAGCTGGGAACTCAACTACACGAGATGGAATTCACTCATTCCTCGAAGTAGGGATAAGTAGATAAATTGCTCCCATAGGGGTTGATTCTTCGTCTTGAATAACGTGGTGCCACACCCTCTCTTGGCTCGAGAGGGGTTTAGTCATAGTGGGACTATGATATATTGTTCATTAGAGGGATCAGTGGTACTTAAGCAGTTAGATGTAACTACAGGGGCAAAACAGTAATTTTTCCCAACTGTACTTACGAGCAATTTGTGAAGGGTCATCGTATTGTTGATTGGTTATATCCAATAGACACAAAAATATATTTGCAATGTGAAGTGTCGTTGTCGGTCTTTAGTGGAGTGCTCGGCAGTTAATGGATGGTGCATAATGTGATTAAAGAGTTTAATCAGTTATTCACATATTGTTGGAGCTTCAAGCTACAGGTC